>NW_023422313.1:0-1439 GCF_002922805.2 Oryzias melastigma
ACTTTTTTTTAAAAGGGAGGTCAGCAGATATGCGTTTGTAGAAATACCCGGCTACGTGTGGACATGGCTTCAAAAACATAAGTAACACCGAAATAGTTTTTATTGCTTCAAGGCTATTTGATTTTATCAGTAACCTTCATCCCAAAAACATAAAATCCATCCATCATGTGGAAAGCGATAACCAACCAGATAACGAAACATGTATAACCTGTGTCCTTGTTAATGGTTAAAAAATATAATATAATTTTTATTTTGTCGATAACTTTCATCCCAAAAGCATAAAATTATATATATATATACACAAAATGCTCCCACTGAAATTGTAGTATTTGTGTTGCTGAGATCAGTCTTGACCCTATACTAAAAATAAGATCATGAATTTTATGATTTACTGTAGAAGGTGATAAGCAACCAGATAACATAGAACTTTAAAAGCAAATAGTAAATAGCACGTATAACCTGTGTCCTTGTTAATGATTTAAAGAATATTTACAAAACAGGCTGAGCTCATGAGTCTAAAAATTTTAAGCTGCAAGTCATCTTATAATGCAATATTGTTATTAAACTGTATGTAGAAATATAAAACTGTCAGCAGGTTCCTGTGACAATAATTAGACACTTGTTTTTCAGGAATCATGGGATTAGTTTGGTCCTATTAATTTGTTATGGAACATTAAAAACAAAAAAGTTCGTCGGTACAAATCCATTTTCAGTTTTAAAAGTATAAAAGTACCAACCAAAATGTTTTATTACTTTAAGCCTTTTTCTCTTTGCCAGTAACCTTCATCCCTACAAAATAAAAATAAATAAACATAATAAATTTGCATTTCTGGGATAAGTTTTGACACGGTAGATTATAAAAAACATTTTTTACAACACAGAGTATACATTTAAAAATAAAAATAGTTCAAGCACCATCTTTGATGTATCTGCTTTTACTGCGTTTTGTTATGAACCCACATCCACCAAGTGTGAACGCACTAAGGGTGTATTCAGGCTGGACACATTTGGTCATCTTAAAGTTAACCAGAGTTTATTTCCCCCCATAATTGCCTAACAAACTTTCAGTCTGAATATACGCAAACAAACTTTGGTTCTGGACCAGGAACCGCTCTCAGAACGATCTTTCGAGGTGGTCTCGGTCTTACTCCCAGATTCCTCAGTCAATACAATCCGCTACGAGACTGAAATAACTGAACCAAAGCCTGCAATAGACACGTTAGGAATGAGGCTTTCGGTCAGCTGTGGACAAATTTAAGGCAGTTATTGTCATGTTAGCAAAAAGGAAGTAATTGGTCCAACTGATTTCTTGTTAGATCATTCATTTTAACACTGCTAAAGACACTTCTTACTGGTTTTTCGGTGTCCTGTTACATGGCAAGCACATGGGGAGCTGTCATGATGTCATCCTTAATGCTCTATTGTTGTTCCTTAACAGA
>NW_023422314.1:0-1439 GCF_002922805.2 Oryzias melastigma
GGGGGGGGGGGGGGTACCTCCTCTCTACAGCGTCAGAGAAACGCGGGAACGAGAACACCGGAACTCTGACCACGACACGCTGTCTACACGCACACAAACAGAGAAACACACACACAGTGACTCAAGTACAAACACACAACAACACTTAAAACACACAAACACCGACACACGCACATTCATAAAAACACCACAAACACAGCGGCTGAAGGCGTGCACGATGAGGCCGCAGGACCCCCCCCCCATCATCATCATCCTCACTGGTTGCGATGCGTCGGACCTTTTGTGTGAAGATGAAGATGCACGCCCCGCAGGAGAAGCGGGCTCTGGGGGTCCGGAAAAGACTCCAGATGGCTGCAGGGCGGGAAGTTCCAGCGGCACCGAGAGCGGAGGAGGAATGGATCTTCATGCACGAAACCGGAGCGAGTTCTGCTCCTGACGGAGACACCTGCAGCTGGAGCGGGCCTGCTGGGCTTCAGAGAACCCGCAGCGAGTCTGTGCGGGAAGAGCGCAGGATCCAAAAACCTCTGCAGAAGTTCTGTTCAACACCACCGCGCGCAAAACATCCGTCCACACCGCGGTAGATTTCAGCAGAGAATGAGTGAAAAATGATTTTCACAGATCCTGATTCCTCTGATGCGACTGCATCGACAGACACAGTGTCAAAAGAATGTTTCTTTAAAGGATTTTCATTTTTATCATTCCATCAAAAACGAAAAGCATCAAGTTTTAAAAATGCTATCGTTTAATAATAATAATAATTATTATAGTCATAATAAAAATAATAACGATTAATAACAACAAACAATAAGATTAATGTTATTAGCATTATTTATTATTATTATTTATATTATTATTATTATTATTATTATTATTGTTATTATTATTATTATTATAGACTATTGTGATTTTAAACATGTTTTTAACAGCCTATATTTTCAGTTACCGCGCGTGAACGTTAACAAATATGTAAGCCAGGAACATTTGCAAACACATCCACAAAATAATGACAAAACGAAAAAACTAGGAGCACCAAAAAGACAAGAGCACACGAGGCGGGTCGATATTTGCATGCTGGTTTATTTATGAATCAGACTAGTTTGTACAACGTAAACAAAAACAATTGCCATGAAAAAATACACGAGTGCTATAGAGGATACAGCGCACATATATGAATGTGTGTTTTGATGGAGTAGGCCTACTTTGTGGCTCCGCAGCTCAAACGGAGGTGAAGGGCCAGCGCGGCCCAAACGGTGTTTCTAGAGTCGGATCTCGTTTCGTCCTGGAATTTCGGCCTCTTTGGCTCTAAATCGTTTCCACGGAGGTCACGATCCCACCCCATTACCTCAAGCTCCCCTTAATCGCTTTTATTCAAGTCGCAATGATTCAAATATTAACAGAACGTTAAAGCGGAGCGGGAATAATAGAACAAATGCACCCGA
>NW_023422315.1:0-621 GCF_002922805.2 Oryzias melastigma
TAAGTTACATACAAATAAAACGTGACATCTGACTTCAAGCTAAGACTTTAAGGGATTTGCTGGACAAGAAGATGAATGATTGACATAGTTAAATTCAAAATGAACAAATTGATAAAGTCTCATTTGCCTGTTTCTTAGATGTTCAGATGAATGAGAAGGTTCTCTGGAAAGATCACATTGATAAAGTCAAAATAAAATATCTATGGGTATAAAAAGATGATTATATCCTGACTTCAGTTATCTCAACATTGCATTATTCTCTAATCTGCCCATATCTTTTAGATTGTAATATAGTAAGGGTAATGACATTTTTCATACCTGAGAAAAATTCTTGTTTTTTTTGTTTTATTTATTTAGTTTTTTTTATTCATCTGCCACATATTTTGCTTGTGATGCACCTATAGTGCCCCACGTCTTCTTTTTTATTTTTTGGGTTTTCAAAATTATTTCATCAATAAACACAAAGTCCATTCACATCATCCTAAATAACCAAACATTTCAGTTATCTGCAAATTACAATTTAGCATGAGTTATTTTTTGTAATGTCTCATGAAATTCTGTTTCTTTCTCAAATGATATGCTGTTGAGTTTTTAATCTCTCACCGTTTACCTATAACAAAT
>NW_023422315.1:675-1439 GCF_002922805.2 Oryzias melastigma
TGGTTGTGTTTCTATCACACACCTTTTCTCTTTTCTATTTCCTATTTGGTTTGCCGTATTGTATATCTTACAGTGTCTAAATAAATACAAATACTTTATAATACCTTTTCAAAAATAAATGGGGGCACAGTGGTTAGCACTCTTGCTTCCCAGTGAAAAGGCCCAGTTCAAATCCCACCTGCTGGAGTTTTTCTCTGGTCATTCCAGTTTCCTCATAGGTTAACTGGTGTGTCCTGATTGTCCCTATAGGTGTACATATAAATGGGTGGTCCTGCGACACACTGCTGACCTATTCAGGCTGTACCCCACCTTTGCTTAACAGTATCCAGGATAGGCTCCAGCAACCCCGTGATCTCAAAAGGGAAGATGAATGGACACATTTGTGTCTCTTTACTGCCCCCCTGTGGACACATGAGGTAATTACCGTTTGCTTCTCATGCTCTGGTATTCGGTCAATTGATTAGAATTGTCAATCTTTACTGAAAAAAGATGATAATTTACTCATAAAGGGAAATAGCTAAAAAATCTTTAATTAAAATGTGTGTTATTTTATAAAAAAATATAATGTAGCACACATGTATTAATGTAAAATAATACCCTTAGATGTGATGTAAATGTGCAGGTGGATCTCACCTGTAGCTTATCATTACAACTTTCATAGTTGTGGAAAATGTGTTTTTGGGTTAACTTTTAGCATCATTACAATGGCTGCCTGTACACTTTAGACTTTAGATTTTTTTGTGTTTTTTTTTTTTACGTCTTCA
>NW_023422316.1:0-577 GCF_002922805.2 Oryzias melastigma
AAAAGTGGAATTTTGTTGTGCTGCTCAACAACAAATACAAAAAAACATTGACTACTGACTGTCACGAAAAACAACAATAGACAGGACAGCAGACATTTTTGGCCTGAAGGGACGAATAGAGACTTGGGAGGTAAAGAAAAAGACAACAGCAATCAAGTCAAACACAACTGACTGATGAGAGCTCTTTGAAGATTCATCTGCTTTTAATGGAATATATTCTATATTAACCAGAATTCAGCGAGTCCTACTTTTATATAATTTTGTTCCAAGCATCTTCAGACCTCTTAAAGAAAAGATGTTTTCAAAACAGGCTTTTTTTCAAGCTTCAAAAGCCTATATGGAAACAAAAAAATCATTACTCTTTTATTTTTTCCTTATGACCTCTTAAAGAAAGAATGTATACAGCGTTGAATAATTCAAATTTCCACTGTCAATGAATATTACAGAGGTTGCATGTTATAAGAGAAAATTTCTGACAATCAGAGAAAATACGTTTTGGTTTCTTTTTACTCAAAAACATGGATATAAAATATATTTTACTCTTGGCTTTATAAGCTGCAGAGGCCAAAAAAAAAAA
>NW_023422316.1:637-1439 GCF_002922805.2 Oryzias melastigma
ATGAAAATTTTCAATGGAAAAGAGTTACTGCTGTAATACACCCAGAGGTTAGCTGGGATCATCTTGTAAGTTTGTAGCTTTGACATTAGGGAGCGTGTCAACCGGAGATGTGAATTTTATTTTTTGCTCCTTTTTACTCCTATTTTGTGTTTATTCCAGGAGATAATGTTTGCTAATCTTGTGTTTTTCCAAAATGATGATAAGAAAAAGTAGCATTTGTGTACTTGTAAATGAGCTAAAGATGTTCATGTTCATTGTTAAGGTACAGTTAAAGCCCATTATATTTGTGATTGTATACAAGGGATGTGTAACGTTAAGTTTTTGTCAATACTACTCCTTTTATTGATATGTCTTATCAATCTGGTATTCTTATCATTTTTTCTGTGTGAAAACAGGAGGGAGAAGACAAATAAAACTGAAACTTATTGGCCCGGTAGAAATTGAAGACATGGTACCGGTACCAAATGGTACTGGTTTTGGTACCACATCCCCATTGAAAACTAAATCTAATGTTTATAGTTTTGCTCACAACTGATTGTAATATCGGTTAAGTGAATTGAAACATTTTTATGTTTTTATATTTTGACATGTGTGAATGACAAAAACTGTCAATCATCAACTAAAACACAATTAACCGTGATTCAGACAAAGGAGTTGAGTTTGTTTTCCAGCTTTTCTTTAACTGAAAATTTGTTGACATTTATTAATCATGTAGAAACCTTTATCCTAGTAGCTTAGGCTTGCACATTGAACCATAAATATTTAAACATCTACACTGTTTCCTTTTCTTTTTATTATTTAT
>NW_023422317.1:0-1439 GCF_002922805.2 Oryzias melastigma
ACGTGTGTAGCTCGTTCTTGAACATGTCAAATGTGTACGTAGCATTACACTTACTAGCTAAGGTTCTAATCCAGTTCTAACCAATGTTTATTCAAATTCACCTATTTAGAGGGTGTTTTCTTCTCTATATTGGTCCAATTGCTCAGCATTAGAAGTGACAGGCAAACTATTATGATATTTAATTATTTTTATTTATTGAGTAAGAATTGAGTCTTTCTGTGGAATTCTGCCAATATTAACAAATATAGTAGAATATAGTTCTGGTGTGTTTTGATGTTTTTCCTATTTTATTCCTCTGCCATCTCAAGTTAACCTTAGTTCCAAAATTGCTGTTTAATTCATACTAGGAATACAGTTTATACACAGAAAAAAAATGCTTTTTTTGTTGTTGTTTTTTAAAAAAATGCCTTTTACAGATAAATTGACTTGTTTATGCACAGATGAAAATGAACAACCTAAAAAAGCATGAAACGTAACAAACATAAATAAATCAACAGGAATGGTTCTGCTGCCTGATTTGAGGTCCAATACACTGAAAAATTAATTCTCTCTAAATACTTAAATTCAAACTGTTTTTCACCTCATTTCACATTCATGGAAGTCACCTCATGCAGACATCTCTCCACAAACCAACAACCAGTCACTGACTTCACATTTGAATAGATGCAGATAAAGACTGGTATGAGTGGTTTTATCAGGCCTGGTTGCAAAAAGTAGCTCTGCATATCTAAAGAACAGGCACTGCTGCTTTCAAAAGATGAAGCCTTCTAAAAACCCAGAAGAATCTGTTCAGGGTACCAGACTTCATCAAAGGTGAGGGGTAGGGGATGCCCAGAAGCCAAGCCCAGTTTATTTTTTAATAACTCCTACAAAAACACATCTCACTTTTCTAAATATTGCTGACAAATAAGAAGTCTGTGTAGCTTTTTACACGTCCAGCAATGATGGACCAACCACACAGATGATTTAGTGACCCGTTTGTGTTTACCTGGTAGGTTAAAACGGAAGGGCACTTAAAATAATAATAATAATAATAATAATAATAATAATAATAATAATAAGTCAGCTTTTAACAAACAAATCTATTCATCAACTGAATCTGTTGACCTATTTGTTTTTGTTATTTCCATTAAAAAAACATATCTTCAGTCATTTAAAGTTGTTCAGATAAACAGGATAGACAGTAAGTTCTATCAAATATGCAAAACGCCAGATTCTATCTCATTTTTACATTTATGAAGTTCTCTTTCTTTGTGCCACGGAGCAAAGCTATGAAGAGGAATGAACCTCTCAGTCAGCTTTGGTCAAACTGCAGTGCAAAGACAAGATATTTGATGGAAACTGATTTAAACTTAAAAAAAATATAATAAAAATAAAAAATATCCTACTTATTCTAAAAGATTTGTAACTTACCAATTTCCATTTCGATGAATGCGGCC
>NW_023422318.1:0-1439 GCF_002922805.2 Oryzias melastigma
TTCTCCAATTTTTTGGCTATTTTGGAGTAAACCTAACATTTCAGCTACATGCTAGCTGTTTTGGCTAATTTTACCGTTTCAACCTGCAGGTGGCAGCACACAGACAGTTTTTGACTGAATTTTCAAGAAGTTTATAATGACCAACAGACAGCACTTTTAAAGCCTCATTTACAGAGGTCAACAGACAAAAAAAGTTTATTTAGGGTTTGGTTACTCTTTGAAGACAAAATTTCAAGAAGAAACAAAATGAGGCAGAGTTATAACCAGTCCAAAACACATCTAAAGTCCAAAATAATCTCTTGGTCATTTTAAAGAGCACTTTTTTATTATTATTTATTTACTATTATTGTTTTGGTCATATTTGAATGATTTTGACCAATTTTTTTTATAACAACCTGATAAGTGTTTTTGCCATTTTTAATGGTTGATTTATAAAAGAAAACCCTGGTTGTAAATTGTTGCATTGACTTAATTGAATTGACTTAATTGTTAAATTTTGACTTAATTGAACTATCTTAGTGGCGCCCCCTCTACAAAAATAGATCATAAGATGATATACTTTTTATTTATATATATGCAACTATTTGAAACAAAACTGTGGTCTCCAACTGATGTATTGTCAGAGGATATTTTTAAGAGTAAAATTTATCGTCATCATATGTTGAATATCTGCATCTGGTATTTATTTTATTTGCAAACAAAATTTCAGATTTGTTTTAGAAAAAAAAAGTTAATACCAGTTGCCATGGTGGTATATAGTAAATGTTATATACTTGTATAGCGCTTTTCCTCCTTTTTCGAAGTCCCAAAACTCTTTACAGTCGCAGACCCATTCACACACTATGCTGTCATTGAGGGTTTGTTTTCCATCCGTAAAGTTTTAAAGAAACATCAACAGTAGCGCACCCCTCTCCTCCCCCCAACCTAGCTCAGACAGCTGCAGCGTCACAAAGGGACGGGTCCTTATGTGTCATTTTGTTCATGTTTTTTTATTTTTACTTTAAATGAGTGGTGTGTCAAACTGTAATTATGTATATATATATATATATATATATATATATATATTATCACATATAAATATTATACATATTTTCATATATAAAAATCATTGTGATCTGGTGCCCTATCCAGCAGATGGCGACCTAGGCGGCCGCCTGACTGTCACCATCTACGTTAATGATTACACCAACAATTTCCCCAAAAAATTAGATGACGGCATGAAACCTTAAAGATTCTGCCGATGCCTCCCATCGACCAGTGCCAGTTATATTTGTGTCCATATAGTGTTGGCTACAAACCCAAACATACAGAAATGCTATTTACAGAAAACAACCATTTTAATGTGTTACGCAGGGCCGTGCCGCAGCATTCCTTTTGTTTTGGCAAAGAAACAACGCCCCTATTGTACTAGTTACTCAACAACACAAGAGTGTAAATGA
>NW_023422319.1:0-1439 GCF_002922805.2 Oryzias melastigma
AGTTTTACTCAAAATGAATGCAAGTACTACAGCTGTAGTTCACTGAGCTGAGGTGACTTTCTTTGATTCATTTGAGGTTTAAATTTGGTTAATCTGACCTTGGGTTATAACAAATAACCACACATTTCCCTTAAATGTTCCGACTTTTCAGAATCAAGACCGAAATCTCAAACTAATATTTAAAAGTCAATTTTTCTTAGACACCCAGAGGAGAAACGTTTGCAGGTTTTTGTTACTTTAAACTTTATTCCCCAAAAAATCTGACCTTCACTCTTAGTATAGTCAGAAACAAATTGAAGTCAGATTTTCTTATCACTTGTTTTTTTGCCTTGGGGACCTTAATCCTTTTTTCTTATTGTTGGAAACCAATAACATTTCTTGTTATTCGTCTCTTATCAAAACTCTTCACCCTTCAGTCTAACAAAACATTCAGTATAAATATACAAGATCTTGGCCTCTAATAACCCCAAAACTACATTCTAATTTGATCATTTAAATTACCCTTTTTGGGATTCAAATAAGTTTTAAAGTGGTCATTTTACTTTTTACTTCTTTGTCGTTCTCTGTAATTAAAGCAAAACTTTTGAGCTTTAATTTGACTTTAACATTATTTAAAGAGCCACTCTAATGGAAATCACGTTTTCTAACATGTTCTTATAGCATTTTGCTCATGATGGAGGACAAATAAAAGATAATTTAAGAATTAAAACATGTTTTTATTTAATGTATTTATTTAAATCATGATGGATCAGATGATGACTCTCAGTTTGAATAGCTTGACGAAGGAATTGACATGGGCGGGGCAAAGTCGAGCTTTTCCACTACTATTCTGAAGCATCCACTTGCAGAAAAATAGATCCATTAACGTCTTCATTTTGCTCATCTGAACTGCCACCTGGCTCCACACTCTACGCCTGGATAGCTCCAATATTGTTTTGCTAAGCTAATGTTAGCTTGTGCTTAGGTGGTATGAGCTAGCAGGAGTGAGTGCAAACAAAAGACTGATGGGAGATTAGCGGCGACTAGCTTCCATGCCAACAGTCCCGCCCACATAATGTCTTAAAAACAACGCACATTTTAAATAAAAGATGCATAATTATAACTAAAAGACCACTGGGAACAACTTTACAATAGAAACAAATATTATTGGACTTTAAATCGTTTAGAATATCTATTTTGTAAAAAAAAAAAAAAATGCTGCTTTCTTCAATAGGCTGTCCCTGATTTGCATCATCTTACATCTCTGTGCTTTTTTTACACCAAATTGATACTGATGCTCATAATTTCTTCTTGGTTTGCAGGATCTGGACTCCCATCAAGACTACGACGACGATCTTAGTGACTATAGCGATGATGGTCAGATGCCACAGCATTACAAGTCTGCTGCTCCCTCAGGGTGGGACGATCCTAACAACGACAACGTCCCGCCTCCTTACATG
>NW_023422320.1:0-1439 GCF_002922805.2 Oryzias melastigma
ACTATAACTAATTACTTTTTTGAAGTGAGATGCCCAACACTGCTGGCTGTTCATTTTTGACGTACGGGCTGTTCGTTTTTGACATGCTGACTGTTCGTTTTGACATACTGGCTGTTTATTTTTGACATACTGGCTGTTCATTTTTGACGTACGGGCTGTTCGTTTTTGACATTTTGGCTGTTCATTTTTGCCATACTGGCTGTTCGTTTTTGATGTGCTGACTATTCGTTTTTGACATGCTGACTGTTCGTTTTTGACATACTGGATGTTCATTTTCCACGTACTGGCTGTTCGTTTTTGACATGTTGGCTGTTCGTTTTTGACGTGCGGGCTGTTCGTTTTTGACATGTTGGCTGTTCATTTTTGCCGTACTGGCTGTTCGTTTTTGCCGTACTGGCTATTCGTTTTTGACGTGTTCGGTGTTCGTTTTTGACATACTGGCTGTTCGTTTTTGACATGTTGGCTGTTCGTTTTGACATGCTGACTGTTCATTTTTGACGTACTGGCTGTTCATTTTTGACATGTTGGCTGTTCGTTTTGACATGTTGGGTGTTCGTTTTTGACATGTTGGCTGTTCGTTTTGACATACTGGCTGTTCATTTTTGACGTACGGGCTGTTCGTTTTTTGACATGTTGACTGTTCGTTTTTGACGTACTGGCTGTTCATTTTCCACGTACTGGCTGTTCGCTTTTGACATGTTGGCTGTTCGTTTTTGACATGTTGGCTGTTCATTTTTGACATGTTGGCTGTTCGTTTTTTGACATGTTGACTGTTCGCTTTTGACATGATGGCTGTTCAATTTTGACGGACTGGCTGTTAGTTTTTGACGTGCTGGCTGTTCGTTTTTGACATGCGGGCTGTTCGTTTTTGACATGTTGGCTGTTCATTTTTGCCGTACTGGCTGTTCATTTTTGACGTACGGGCTGTTCGTTTTTGACATGCGGGCTGTTCGTTTTTGACATGTTGGCTGTTCATTTTTGCCGTACTGGCTGTTCATTTTTGACGGACGTGCTGGCTGCTCATTTTTAACATACTGGCTGTTTGTTTTTTGATGTACTGGCTGTTTGTTTTTTGCCGTACTGGCTGTTCGTTTTTTGACGTGCAAAATACTTTTGCTCGGGTAAAAATCACCCGGCGATAGTGCTATAGGGTTAAATGAATAAAGTTAATGATCTAATGAGTGTATGTAGCAATAGACTCCCATGTGATTTCCCCTAACGATTAATAAAGTATTGTTAGGAACTAGTGGTAGTGGACCCAAAATGCAAGACACTTAAAACATCAAAAAGGTGATGTGGAGGAGTGTACATCTGTATATATGAGTTGGGAGTAAGAATTTAAAAAATGCCATTTTGATCGTAATTTTTTTTATGTATGTCCTCCATTATCAGAAAGAAAAATGTTGCAGGCACATGTTAAAGGCACAAAAAATTATATA
>NW_023422321.1:0-1438 GCF_002922805.2 Oryzias melastigma
TGAAGAGGAGAAATGTTTGCTCCTCTTCACACCAAACAGGAGCAACAACAGACTTGATTTGGGGAAAATGTTCCTGAAATTTAGCTGATCAGTAAAACTGATAATCTTGGTAAAATTTTTCAATATTTTTCTAAATGCTACTACAGTCACCTGCTACATATCATACTTTAGCTCCAAGTCAGCATTCCTGTTTTTACTATTTTCTATCCATTTTCTTGACCTGCTAAATCTCTTTTGGGGTCACAGGGCTGCTGGAGCCTATTCCACCAACTGTTGGGTGAAGGCGGAGCCTGTTTCTGCTACCGTTGGGTGAAGGCGGAGCCTATTCCACCTACTGTTGGATGAAGGCGGAGCCTACTCCAACTACCGTTGGGTGAAGGCGGAGCCTATTCCACCTATGGTTGGGTGAAGGCGGAGCCTGTTTCAGCTACTGTTGGGTGAAGGTGGGGCCTGTGCCAACTACCGTTGGGTGAAGGCCCAGCCTATTCCAGCTACTGTCAGGTAAAGGCGTGGCTTGATGGAGCTTGTCCTGGGAGGCTGGCTGGTGAACAGGCAGGAGTATGACGACAGCAGAGAGGCATGGATCTCTCTGCCGTCAAAAACAATTCTATTTTAAAGAACATGGACATATTGCACTTGAAGCTACATTCACACCATGTTTCGTATGTTCTAGAATGATTGGAATCATAAAATGCGGTCCTCAGACTTTTATTTTAATTATTTGTCTGACAGAGGACATGTACCTAAGATGAACATTTCAGTCCCCTTCTTGATTTCTAAGTGGGAGAACTCGACCAATCACAGGAGGTCTGCATGTTTATTTTCAGCTGTGACGCTGACGTGTCCTCTAGACTCTCCAGCACAGAACTGATATCTATTCAAACCAGATCAGCTGGTTTTATCTTCCTGAATACAGATCTGCTCATGCTGAGGTCCCAGAGCTCCTGTGAATGATAACAGTAAAATGAACTGAGAAGTTTTATTCTATTGTAATTTATCTACATTGTACGTTTCATTCCATTGCAGTTTTTTTTAGGAATTACAGACATGTCAGTAAATCCCTCAGGTTTGATCTTTATTATCTTTATTAAACCTTACAGGAAAATCAGTTGTGAATAAATTCTCAATAAGGTCCAGCAGGAGAAAAACCAGGAACACAGAAATAGACAAAAGAACAATACACATTAGGCCATGACAAACACACAATCATATAGTGACATACAAACATTCTATATAGACAACAGGTCAGGAGGATGGGGTCAACAAGTACAATGGTTAACTCTGGACGGTTACAGCTTCTGCTTGATGGGAGAACGGTGAGTTTAAGGGAGTTTGGAGAGACGTCCAGTAATTTCCTGCAGCAAAATGAAAGGAGTTTTGACAGAAGACTGTTTGGACTTTGGGAATAGAAAGTGTAATTATATTGTTGGACCTCAGC
>NW_023422322.1:0-1438 GCF_002922805.2 Oryzias melastigma
ATGGATATTTATATATTTAGATGTTTTGGAGTAGCTCGTGTACTGAAAACATGTGGGCACCCCTGGCTTAAGAGAATGAAATGAGTGAACTTTAAATAATTGAAGGAACTCTAAATCAAGGATTTAAGGTAGTATAGATACCTGTAAATGCTGCAAAAAAGCTTTTTTGTTGCAATTTGTCAAAGAATTTCTAATTTTCAACTCAAACTGAATGCAATGTGACATTTCATGTGTTGCTCATCTCAGGTTGACTGATTTTTGAAGAGTGCACTTTCTCATTTCACATGGCTTTACTGAGATCTCTTTCCTAAAATGTGTTGTGGTCTCTCGGGACCCCCGCGGTGATGTCTCTGGGTCGTTTTTGACTTCACTGCATTACTGTGGACCCCTTGGTTCAGCACAGGTGCTGCTTTGAAACGCCTCCTCCTCCTCTCCACGGGGTAGCCGGTCCACCTGATCCTCATTGTTCATGCAGTAAAGGTTCATCGTGTGTTTCCTCCCCCTTGAACCTCCCTACCCGGGTTTTGTGAATTCAGAATCTTTGTCGTTGCAGCCGGCAGTGCCGGTCCCTTTGGGGGACTGGACCTTCCCGATTTCCTCTAGGGCACTGGCCAGAGAGTCCAGGTCTCCGGAGTCCTGGTGCTGGGCTTCCCACAGGCTCAGGATCACAGAGGACGGGCTCTCCTGACATGCAAAGTAGCACAGGTTCCTGAGGGGCAGAAAGAACCATTTTTGAACAACACAAAGAAAAGCACAGCCATTGCAAGCAGAATCTCACCGTTAGGGGTAATTATATGAGGTATTTAAAATGTTCAAAAGTGAAAAGACAACAAAAGAGAAAATAAATGAACAGCAGACACTGTCATCCTGACATTCAGTCAGTGAAATGGAGTGAAGTGACATTATCCCTCGACTTATTCATGATGAGCCGTGGAGCCGGGAACTCCCGCTGACTTCATTTAAACTTGGATAATCTGACAGAAATAAAGAGCATTTTAGCAGAACAGGTGCCACAGCTGCTTCCACTAATAGCCCGAGCGGAGAGAATGATGGGAATCGTCTGTCTGACCCGATGCCACGGCTGACTGATCGAAACGTCTGAAAGAAACCACTCATTTTAAAAATAAATGGCTCCTCTCAGGCAATCGGAGAGCTCCGTAAACGCTGCGAGCTTCATAATCAGCTGAATGTGTGAAAATAAGATCAGAACCTTCATGCAGGGAGCGGTTCTTTGTCTGTGGATGTGTGGGGGAGTCTTCCTCAACATCTTCTCGCACTAAATCGTCTACAGCGTATTTTATGTATTTTTTTGCAGCTTTTTTGGGTAGAAATGCATCAATACATTTGCAAACCTGCAGCTCGATTTCAGCTTTTTCAACTATTCTTCCATCGAAACATGTAGCTCCTTCAGGAGCTCGTTTTACTCACTTCGTGGTTT
>NW_023422323.1:0-207 GCF_002922805.2 Oryzias melastigma
AAAACATGAAAACTTGATCACATTTTGACAAAAACTTTGCCTTAAATCATTTTTTTGTTGTTCATCAAGTTCTCTTGTCGTCCACATGTACAAAGACGATTTAATCATATATCTTATAAAAAAGTTATATCAATATTTAACATTTATAAAGATTAGGACCTTTTTTATAAAAGATCAAATCGCTTCTCATAATTTGTCTCATAGTGA
>NW_023422323.1:571-1438 GCF_002922805.2 Oryzias melastigma
AGATTTTATTTCTGGCTATTTATTTATTCAAATCGTTGTGAATCAGTAGCAGACAAAAAATGCCATTTGAAAAAGCTTGTAGTAGTGACGTAGAAACTCCCTAATCTGCTCCACTCTGATGCACTTAGACGACTAGATCCATGTTCGTCTTCCTTTTTGTAATTCGTGTTGGAATCTGGCTTAAAACTATACAGTGGAATAGCTCTGATATTGCTCACCATGTCAGCATGTAAACAGATGGATAATGGGAAGTGGGGGTGGCGATTGCTCCTTGCAAATGGTATCGCCTAAAACTAAGAAGCACATTTCTGATGATCTACTTCTGCACTGTAGAAACTATCCCCTAAAAACATTTTTTATGTTGGCTAATATTAATTAAAAGACCACTGTGAACAATTTTAGAATAATTTTATATATGATTGGAGCAGGACTTTAAAGAAATTGTTAGTTTTTTTTTTCCTGTCATGAATTACTGCTAGAAGAGTCAGAGCACAGCTAAGGTCACAGGTAAGGCAGAAAGACAGGGTGGTCAAAGCAGATTCCGTCTTGTTCTTTGTTCATATTGCTATAGGCAGCTCTCAGGAGGAAGCAGTGAGCAGCCGTCTGCGCTGTTTGTGTGTGAGCTTCTTCTGTCACAGCGGGTTTCCTCCTGCGCCAAAGATATTTTTTTTTACCCACTGCTCTGCACCCAGCAGGGAGAAGTCAAAGAAAGTGTGAAGATAGGAAAATATGGAAGAATGAGTTGTGACTTCATTGTTTGGACCCACTTCACGAGGACTGCTTTTGTCTTTGCTGGGCCTTTGATAACGACACATAATGATGCTCCACGCTGAGTGTTGCAATTCATGTCTCGTGTTTTTTTTTTTT
>NW_023422324.1:0-1438 GCF_002922805.2 Oryzias melastigma
CATTTAAAACGTCCCCCGGTGCGCTTGCTGTTCGGAACGTCAAGGGTCCGCAGCTCTCGGGACGCGGCGCCGGAGTCCGGCGGCCGGACGCGAGCTGGCACCACCAGACGTGGTACTGGACGCGAACTGGAGCCGGGTTAGGGTGCAGGAGCTCTCCAGGTCCTAGCGCCGGGCCGGTTTTAGCTCGCAGCTCGGTGGTTGGAGACCCGCCCATGATCTAATGAGAGCAGCCGGTGAGTTGGAGGGCAGGAAGCCCGCGCGCGGTATGGAAAGGCACGTGTGAGAAAGTCCACGATTAATGCGTCAAAAAAATTGTCGGCGTCAAAGACACGTCAGATTAATGCGTTTTTAACGCGACAAATCTGACAGCCCTAATATAAATAAATTGACTGAATAGATGTATATATTCATATTTAAAAAAAGTATGAGTACATATAATAAGATAAGTATACCGGTGTTTCTCATTTCAGTTAAAGGTTAAATTTTCTCGACACTTCCTTTAAAAACAGGAAGTATCTCTGAGTCTCTCTTGGAGTTTTTTCCACACCCGAGGACCATAATTATTCCTGTGTTAGTAGTTTCATGCTTTAATGAATCTCTAGGGGTCTCCAACCCTGTTCCTTATGAACTACAGCCCTGCTTATTTTGCAGCTAACCCTGCTTCACCTGGATCCGGTGTGTTCAGTCAATCAGAAACTTGGCTGATTCAATCCAGCTAATCAGCATCTACTGGAGCAGGGCAGTCGCTCACGATGAACAGGAGACGCCTAAAAGCAATATTTGTCCTTCTGTGCTGTCAGAGGACAGCTGCAGTTTCCAAAGTCACCAACAGGTGGTACTGCTGTACCATTTTGACAAAAATATAGTTTCTTCTGATGAAATGATGTCTCACAGTGATTTAAAGGTCTTTGAGTAATTTTTCAGCTGAATAATGAGAATGTTCACACACAAAGAAGTCCACCACTGAAGATTTGTCCCAAACATTTAAATGTGGAGAACAAAGTGAGATTCAGACACTTGATTATTGAAAATGAGTGGATCAAACCAACATAAAAGCAGTTTTTTAGGGTCAAGATGCTCAAATCTTTAGGAACTTCTTCAAATTTTAGTGGTATTTTTCAGTTAAAAAAAATTAACCATTGATTAGTCTTTGAAACTTAAAGGAAAAACTAATTTTATTTTTTTATAATAAAGTGTAATGTACAAAATTACATCACGGATTATTTGACTTTTGATGTATCCCTTTTGTTAATTTACTTGATAATAAATAAATAAATAAATAGGATTAAGGGGTGTCTCATATCTGTTCTCATATACAGTCATTGGTCTAAACCAGGGGTGTCAAAACTCCAGGCCCCGAGGGCCGGTGTCCAGCATGTTTACCAACTAACCTGCCATGGAAGCTCCTTATTGGCTAAACACACCTGGCCCAGGTAAT
>NW_023422325.1:0-1438 GCF_002922805.2 Oryzias melastigma
TATGTGTGTGTGTTCTTATATATATAGATCAGTAAAAAAAACAATCCAAACTTGTCAACATGTTCATCGATGTAGAAAATTTCTAAATCGGTTTATCATGGCATGTGGCTAAATTTAGTAATGCAAAGCAGATTCCATTTCTTCATGCAGGTTCACTGATTTTACAGCTCTATTCTAATCAAATTCTGAGTTCCTTTTCATGGAGTATACTAGATTAAATTAAATAAATTATTGCTGGACTGCCGTTAGATGTCAATAAATTAAACTTAACTGATTGAAATTATATCAAACTAAAACAACCTGAAATAAATCAAAGTGAACTCAAAAGGATGTGTGATAATTGCGGCAGATTTTCCATTGAATTAGTTGGTGTTTGGTCTTACAGTGATTAGTTGTCGATGATCTTGTGTTACTGTATTGATGGGTAGCCTCGCCATGCCATTGGCTGCAGTATAGCCTATGACAGGACCAGGTGTTACAACCACTGGGATGTTTTCTGCTGGACTTCCATCTGGATTTAAAACTTCAACCTGCCATCCAGTAAAAGAAAGGTTATATCATCAGGTTAGGTTGAATATTTCTCTTTTAGAATTTTTCAAAGAGTTAGTGCCATACATTTCAGTCAGACTGTACAAACATAGGTCAATGTCTTACCACCACATCAAAGGGCATTCCAGGTTTAAAATATTTTGGAGTTTTTTTAAACGTGATGGTGTAAGGAGATGTTACGACTTGGATGCCTCTGAGCTCTGCCTCCACCATCTCACTGCCTGTCAAACATTTCAAAGAATTGCACAATGAAGTTCTTTGAGCCCCTTTTTGAAGCAGCATGATTGACATGAGGATGGGTTGTCTTCATCTTACCACTGTCTGTCAGCACGCTAACAGAAACAAAGATGGAGGAGCCCACAAGCTGATTGATATCTGGAAAGGTTTTTGTGATGTGTTCCCTCTTCAGCACTACGTTTCCTTCTCCGTTCTCAATCTAAGGACCCAAAGACACATAAAGTTCTGACTATCTTAAAGTTTGCAAAATGATCATCATGACACAATTAAAAAAATGTACAATCTGTTCTCACCGCCACTCGAGATAGAGAGTCAGGAAAGCTCTTCTTCTGACCTTGGTCGATGATCCCAAATACTACATAGGCATTACCATTCACTTTCTGTCCAAACAGATACCTGCAAATCAAACAGTAGTTACCATGGAATTGGGAATTTAATGCCACACGTTCTCCCAACAAAGATTCACCTACCTGGCTTTAATATTAATTTCCAAAGTCTCACTGTCTACGTAGAAGAAAGGTCTCAGGGAAGAGAGCTTGACCTCAAAGCTGGGGAGCACTTTGAAGAAGATGTATTTAGGTTAGGTTTTAGTTCTTCAAGAAAAATTTAAGCAAACAGGTTTACAAGAATCACTTTACCATATTCTTTGACC
>NW_023422326.1:0-1438 GCF_002922805.2 Oryzias melastigma
GCGGGGGGCATGCTGGCCTGGGAGCCGGCGGAGGGCCAGGAGGAGGAGTTTGCAGCGGCCCCCACCCCCATGGAGATTGACATGGGGGCGGCGCCGACTCGGTTGTCCTGGCGGTTCCCCCTGGCGCCCGGGGGGGCGTGCGGCTCCGACGACTCCTGGTGCTTTAGCCGCTTTCCACCCCGCCCCCGTCGGTGGGCGCTACCGCCTCCTGCGGCGGGGTAATCCCGAGAGCAGCGCACGCCTGCGGACGCAGAGGAGGAGCTGTCAGCACAGACACTCGGACAGGGGGAGCGTGTACGTACGTTGGGGGAGGGGCGACCTTACCTCTCGGCAGAGCGGCGGGGACATGGCAGCGTGCCGCCAAAGACGCCGTCTGATCAAACACCCGCAGCTTACTCAGGTCCTTAAAGCGGTCGAGGAACGCCTGCTCCTCCTGCTGGGTGTGAGCCGACAGCACCTCTTTGGTCAGCCCAAAGCGGCTGCCGCCTCCCCCACCGCCGCCGCCGCCTCTCCAGCTCTCCCTTTCTGGCTGTACAGTCTGTGAGGTCGGGACAGACGGGGTCACGGCGGTGCTGGCGGGGGGCACGGATGTGAAGGTGGAGGTGGTGACGGTGGAAGGAGTCAGTATACGAGGAGGGGGGGGAGGAGGAGGAGGAGCCAGAACTACAGGAGCATCCTCCATGACTATATCTGCAGCAGAAGAGGAAGAAAAAGATTCACTTTGACCTCTAAAAAGAGCATTTTTGAATTAAAAATAGCAACAACTGACAGTTTCTAGATCAATGAATGACATTTAAGCTAATAAAAAAATACATTTCAGATCATATAAAACCACAAAAGCTGAAAGACACAATTCAGAGTCCACTCTTCTCAAACCCTGAAGCTCTTCTTTTAGTATGACGGATCTGTGATCATCTGCCAACTGAAATCCTCCATGATTCAACTGGAAGCTTTTATTTTTGGAACACAGTTTGGTTTTATCTCTTCGTGTATCTGGACAGGTTGTTTTCATCATTTACTGCTGCAGAATATATGTAAAAAAAAAGAAAAAAATCTTCTCGCATCAAAAACTAAAACTAAAAATAATGGCAGTTTTCCTCTCATGGGCACCGTCCATCGCTAGAAGAACTGTGACTGGAGGTGGGAAAAATGATGCAGCAACATGTTGTTGTTGCTCTTTGTATCGCATCAGAATTGAACACTGTTTCTTTTGTTAGAATCTTTCCTCTGATCTGGTAAAACCAGCAAATTTAATAGTAAAATAAACAAAAACTAAAACAAAATGATTTATGAAATGATTAAAACATTAAAGTATTGGTAGAAATCTGCAAAACAACACAATTTAATTTTACATTCTAAAAAAATGTAGTCTGTAAATAAAAAATAAAAAAATCACAGAGAAATGGAGTTATAGAACAATGCAGCGTACAACCAGCAG
>NW_023422327.1:0-1438 GCF_002922805.2 Oryzias melastigma
AGAAGTAAATGAGAATAGAGGAGCATTGTCAGCTATACCAGATCACAGTTTGACCGAATAGGGACTCGAATTTGGTAGTGACGAGGTGAAACTCACCAAACTCAGAGAGTAGCTGGTTTATCTGGTGAACTCAGAGAAGACGACTAGCCGGAAGACGTTCGTTTTTCAAATTGAGATAAACCAAGGCCCCTCTCCTGACATGACGGTAGTCCATATCCGCCATTGCAAGAACCGTTTCTTGCCCAAATTGTGAGATGTGCACCGCTTTGACATTTCACACTAACCCTGGTAAACATGTTCTTGTAAGAATAGAAGCCCCTCCCCGCTTGTTCAGTGAGAACACCATGTGTCGAATGCCTGGTGTGTGTGTAGCTTTAGTGTGTTTTCTATCAGTGTAATACAGTTCACATTATCAGCCTCTCTTATCTGTGATACAATTTTCTTGCAGGAGCCCGGTATCTACCTGACCGGTACGTGGGAAGGTCTCATCCACAAGTGTTCCTGTTCCAACAACCAACAGTATCTGGACACATACAGAAAACATTATGTAAGTCCTTCACAATAAAAGTCTGGCTCCCTCTGAAGAAAGGATGCACTCTAAATATAAATGTTTCCAATTACTTTCCTCCATTATTATCATATCTGGATCCGAGTCAAACTGAACCAATTATTACACGTTATGTCAAACGTTCTTCTACTGCGTTGTAGGTGGTTTACAGCAAGGATGTGGGTAATAATAATAATAAAAAAAAAATCTGCGGAAAACTTCACTTTATTAGATGAGAGCTTTTATTTTAGCCTCTTTTTCAGCAACTTTAATTTAAACCAAAATTTTACGTTAAAATCCTTTTGAATAAATTGTATTTATTCTTATTAAAATCTTATACTTTAACTGAGGTGGTTTTCTAAAAGAATTGACCATTTTATCAGTCGTTCAAATTCCACAGCTTGTCACAAAAAAAAAAGTTGGTTTGTTATAATGTTTTGTTTTTTAAATTATTTTTGTGTGAATGAAATAAATAAACAAAAAATATATAAAAGAAAAGAAAAAAAAACAACTAAAAAAAGAGGAAGCTGCACCTTTCTGTGGGATTTTAGTATTTGACTAAAATTCTGTTATGCAATAAACTTAAAACCAACATAAGCTGAGTAAATGATTCAAAACTTCATAGGAAACAGTTCTTTGGTTTTTCAAAATAAAAGAACTAAATGTGCCACATATAACATTTGATTTTTTTAAGTTTTTTAACGTTAATAATAACATTTTTGATCAAATAATTGTTTTAAGACAAGAAAAGACAGCTAAATAGTTTAAGTAAAAGCTTGAACAGAATCATAGGAAAACCTCAACAGCTGACATGTTCTTCTGTCTCAGTGTGCCGTGAACTATGTTGCGTGGTGTCCTCTCAGCCGTGACGTATTCCTAAGCTGCTCTGCT
>NW_023422328.1:0-235 GCF_002922805.2 Oryzias melastigma
CTTCTCAAAAGACAATTAACTCAGAAGTGAAAAAGAAGCCTAAAATGAAAACAAAAGAATTACCCAAAGAATCCTCGGTGTTACAGCAGGCTCATGTACAACCTTCAACTTGCCCCGTCTATGAATTGAATTCATCTGTTGCCTCTTCAGACTTAATTCCTGCTGCAGCTGAGGACATCAGTGACATTCTTGGAATAAATACAGATAACAATCCAGGAGCTTCACTGGACCTCCA
>NW_023422328.1:572-1450 GCF_002922805.2 Oryzias melastigma
TCAACTTGCCCCGTCTATGAATTGAATTCATCTGTTGCCTCTACAGACTTACAAGACCTGTTGAACTCTGTAACTCCTGTTGCAGCTGAGGACATCAGTGACATTCTTGGAACAAATACAGATTACAATCCAGGAGCTTCACTGGACCTCCAAAGTTCAGGAGCTTTTCTGGAAAAGGTTTCTGAAGTACCTGTAGAATCCTACAGTGAACTGCTCAGACGAGAAGTTTACGATCCTCAGCCGTTTACACAGAACCAAATATCGGATGTATTTGCAGTGCCTGAACCGGTTCACTCGTACAGCCCAACGTCTGTTAACAATTATGGCCAACAACAGGTTGATCCACAACCCCTACCTGAACTGTTGCGTGAATGCATTTCACAGAATGTCTACGGCAGTTTTGATGATTTGATGGATGGTTTCTGGTAAAGTTTATTGGAGGACGGTAGATAAAAGACTGAAAGTGAAGAGTGAAGGAAATGGAAAAAAGAAAAGTGTGAGATGTCACTGTTTCGGCCAGTCGAATAAAATGTACATGTTGCAAACATTTCCTATGACAACACTTAGATTTAGATTCTTGGTTGCATGTCAGGTTTATACAACTTAGTCAAATATATATAGAGTATGTAGATACAAAAAAGTACTTAGATAAACGTAGGACTGCAGAGGGCCAATATTACTGTACATCAGTATCCTCAATTTGTATAGTAATAAATGGATCCAGATCTGATGAAAATTATGATGTTATTGTTTTATTGTGTTAGACATTTTTTCCAGGCAAAATGTTAATGACATTTCTGATATGTTTTTTATTTTATCGACTGTTATTTTCGTTATTATTATTTTTGACTTTTCAATTTGGAAATGTTTTATTGTGA
>NW_023422329.1:0-1438 GCF_002922805.2 Oryzias melastigma
GGTCAACTTCAGCACTCTTTCATAGTTATTTAACAACATTT
Source organism: Oryzias melastigma (assembly GCF_002922805.2). NCBI lineage: Eukaryota > Metazoa > Chordata > Actinopteri > Beloniformes > Adrianichthyidae > Oryzias > Oryzias melastigma. The sequence goes on from NW_023422329.1 coordinate 42, forward strand.
CCAGTCATTTAGCAAATTTAACATTTTGTAAATAGCTTTTGCATTTTCAGCAAATCCCTGCGACTATTTTCAGCAAAAAGCTTCACCATCTTCAGCGACTATTTTCAGCAAAAAGCATTCCCACTAGCATTATTGCAGGTAATGCCACTTTTCTAGTTACATTTGTTCTTTTTCATAAGAAAAACTTCCCATACATGTTAAAACTCATGATTTTCATCATTAAAGCAGCTGGCTCATCCGAATAACTCAGCTATTAGGACATTTGGGTCGATTCAAATGAGAAAGTTTGGAGCCAGTAATGACAGAGGCTGAAAAATGGCAGAAGACGAGAAGTGGGACCAGAACGGGAGAGCAGGGTGATGAATGGTCTGTCCTTTAAATAGGACGGGGTTTTTGCAACTTTTCAGCAGGCCCAGAAAGCAAACTTTGTGCCTGATATTATTCTGGGTCAGGCAGCCTCAGGGGAAGACGAGACGCAGCGCTGGCCTGGCCTTTCATTGGCCGCACAACACACTGGTCTGAGTCTCGCTCAGTCCCCTGGTGTTGGATCTGAAATATCTGCCAGCTTGATGCTTTATCAGAGCGGACCACACATGGACCGTATGTCAGCACAAGACACAAAATGCTCAAGTGGAGCACAGAGAGTGGTGCTGTGGAGCTGGCCTCCATCAGCAGCTGAGAGGAAGTGTGTACTTTCCTGTTTAGTCGTCATCATGCCATCTAGAGGTCGAGATGAGAACAGAGAACACAGACAGCTTCCATCACTTTATACTCATGTAAATATACACACATCTGCATGTACAGTACAAATATGATGAGACTCCTGCGTTTAATCTTTTACATAAATATACATTTACATTGCACTCATTGTAAAAAATTAAATTAAAATGCCCCCAAGGATGGTCAGTTCTTCTCACAGGTCTGAAAAAGAACACTTCTCTATATCCATGCTAAATAATCCACTGATTCACTGTTTACATTCTTTACTGGAGTCGTGTGTGTTTCCACATGCTTCCTCTGAATGATTCAAATGCAGTGAAAAGAGCACTTAAAACAATAAAGGCATGAATGGCACAGACTGAATGTGAGGTTCCAGGTTTGATCCTCTGAGTCTGAGAGTTCAGCTCCTGTTTTCAGCACCATGAAGACGGGAAAAGAAAAATCCTGCGATGCATTAGAGACAAATCAAATCATATGTAGGCAGATTTTTAGTCTTCTGTAAAACTCATTTGTAAAAGATGCTTTAGGAGAAGTCAAGTGTGTGGAACGTTCCCAGCCAGCAAAGCTAAAAGGTCCAAAAACGGTTTAAAAGTGGGCAGAAACTGTGGACCCCAGTGGGTTTGACCCCAGTTTCTGTGGTGGTCCCACTCCCACCTGTGTTTGTCTACATTGGTTTA
>NW_023422330.1:0-1438 GCF_002922805.2 Oryzias melastigma
TTTTTTTTTTTTTTCCCTACAGCGGTGCATCTTAGCAGCGAGGAAGTGCAGTGATTTAAGTTTAAAAAGGCAAGTTAAGACATGCTGCTGGAGAAAACGACTTCATGCAGGGGGGTAGCCACCCCTCCGCCGTCAACTAATTACAGTCAGCTAATGGAATGTTATAGACAAGTGAAGTCAGCAGTCTAGCCAGAGTTTTAAATCACCTTTGTTGGCACCAAATTTCTCTCATTTCACATACTTCGCCTGCGCATACTATATATTTAGATGCTAATTTGCCTGAACCTTGGTCAGATAACTCTGGATGAGCTTTAGTGGGAATGGAAATGCTGATGTGGATGTAAGCCTCAAAATAAATAAATAAAAAATACTGCTATTAAATGCATGAGGTTTAAGGCTGGTTAAAGCCAAAGAGTAACATGCTGGGTTGTGTTTCGATTGCTCTCATTGGGATTTCTATTAGAATGAGGCGGAGTGAAAGGGGGGCAGGTAAGCACAGAGGTGAGCAGAATACAAAGCACTTAAAAATATCACATATGTATTTAGAGGGTTTTTATTTATTTATTTTCCTATCATTTCCCTCTGGTTCATACTCATCACACACATTAATGATATTTCAGTGAGTGGGTCAATTAAATAAATTGGACTTTTAGCTTGGCAATACAACTGAAGTTACCTGTGCTCCCATGTTGCATGCAAAAGGCAACTTTTAATTAAAAAAAAAACAATACTTAGTGTAAATTATTATTTATGTTTTAGGTAATGCGATTTTATTTGTGGAAACAGACATTTTTTAATCCAAAAACCTCTTGACTTAAAGATAAATGAAAATAATCGTATAAAGAATGAATTAAATTAGATTAAAGGGTTTCAGATGAAACTGTAAGCATATTTAGTAACAAAGTTTTTAGTCATTTGACAAAACTCAGAGATTTTCCTTTAGCCTCACGTGTCATGTCTGTCCACTGCCAACCATCGATTCCTTCACTAATCTACAATCCAAAACTATCAGCTACCCTTCACTTTAGAAAAAATTTCCGCCACGTCCCGCTGCTGCTGTGCTGCACCTTTTCAACATGCCCTTCCATTATGCTCACTTACTGGAGTAAGCCCACCTTCACTTCCCATCATCAGTCTGTTCACACGCTGCTGTCCCGCTAGCTTACAGCCACTTAAATAATCCAACCTAACAATACCGTTGCAAAAAAAAGTGATGATTAATATTGGAGCTATCCAGATTTAAGGCAGATTCCAGCTCGGACGAGGAAAACAAAGACGTTCATGGATCTATCTGTCTGCATCAGAATGGAGCGGCGCAGGGAGCTTTTGGCCCCTGCTACAAGCTCTTTTTTTGTCTGACTCACAACGATTTAACTACTCAGAAAGCAAATTTTAAGCTTAAAGTTCTGTATATATGTCCTCCAACTTTCACTGCTAC
>NW_023422331.1:0-1437 GCF_002922805.2 Oryzias melastigma
CAAGGAGCAGAAAACATCCACTTCCAGCAGAATCCAGCCAACCTGAAGCTCGTTTTCTAGCCAGGAGATGCTAGCTGTTAGCGTGTCTCAGGTTATGGATTCTTTCCTTGTTGGGCTTTAGAATAACTGTGCAGATTAACATTCTGTCCACTCAGTCATCATTCAAACAGAGAGTTCCTAGAAAAAAGTTAGGATGCTAACAACTGATGCTAACAACTGATGCTAACATCTGATGATAGCATCTGAGGAAAGAACTGACCCTAATGCCTGATTCTGTGCAACTCACACTAACACCTGATGCTAAAAACTTAAGCTAACACCTGATGCTAAGGTTAACAACAAATGCTAATGCCTGATGCTAACAACTGAGACTGACACCTGTTTCTATGCAGGTGATGCTAACGCCCGATGCTAACATGTGATGCTAACACCCGATGCGTTAAAGGTATTAAGGCCTCCTCATAGCTGACAGTGAAACCATCCTTAAACGCTTAATTTAAATAAACTCAACTGAAGTGAAATTTCCTCTTTTGTGGGACATCAAATGTAAAAGTTCAGAGTTTTATCACATTAAACTAAATCTTCTGACATTTATTTATTTTTATCACATCAAAGTCAAACTGATCAGTCAGCAGCTGCTACCAGCTGTGACGCAGTGGTAGAGCGGTCGACCTCTGAACAGAGGACTGAAGTTTCAGTTCCCACACTGCCTGTCAGTGTGTTGAAGTGTCTTTGAGCAACACACTGAACCTCACACTGTTCCAGGTGATGAGAGGTTGTTGCCATGAAACGCCATCAGAGTCGGCATCAGTGTGTGACGGTGTGTGTGTGCGTGAGTGTGTGGGTTTGTGCGTTTGTGCGTGATTATGACTGTGACTGTAAGACTTTGAGGCATAACAAGACAGAAAAGTATCATAAACATTTAGTCCGTTATCATTTGGTCATAAAAACTGTTTTATGTATCAGCTAAAAGTCTGCTAAAATAAAAGCTAAACATTAACATAAACATTCATCTATAATATACATGCATTTAGACTATAAATATCCACACACAGAACAAATGTAAAAAAAAAAAAAATTTAAAGGATGTTTAAAATGTGATTATAAATTTAAATCTAAATGTTCCATGATTATTGAAGAATCCCTAAAGAAATTTAAAAAAAAATCATGTTTTTTTTCAGTTTTTAACTTGTATGTGTGAGATTTTTCTTATGAAAGAAAACAAATGTAATGAGAGATTGCTTTGTTTTTGCATTTCTGAGTATTTCTGTCCCAAAGACTGTTTGAATTCATGAGTAGTTGTGATGTCATAACAGCTGGGGCCGAGAGCGCATGCATGATCTCCATGATCTCCATGATCTCCATGATCTCCATGATCTCCCTGATCTCTCTGATCTCCATGATCTCCCTGATCTCCCTGATCTCCATGATCTCCCT
>NW_023422332.1:0-1437 GCF_002922805.2 Oryzias melastigma
ACAGTTCTGTGCATGACAACATAATTTCTTCTAATCAACTGTGTGACACATGGACACATTTGTTACAATTGGACAAAGTTTTTTGGGTACATGTGCACAGTTATATTCTAAACTGATATTTGATCCAATCAAGAACATTTTTGCACATGTCAACGCAACTATTGTTGTAACTAACTACAAGCTTGAGTCTTCAAAGATAAACTTACCTGCAAAATCCAGCTTTATTCTGTTTCCAAACAGTATGTGTCCACATGAGGCAACAGCACAGTAGTAGATCCCAGCATGAGACTCAGTCAGGTTCTTCATGGGCAGATTGTAGACACAGCTGTGTGTTTGTGTGTTCTTATTTCTCTCACACTGATCCTTCCTGCCTCCATGAGTGTAAATGAGTCCTGGATGAGAGTCTTCAGAGTCTTTGAACCAGTAAACTCTGTGTTCTCCATCACAGCTCCCAGTGTGTACTGTACAGTTCAGAGTCACAGAGTCTCCTGCATGGATGTTCTCAGAGGATGACTGATCCACTGAAGTCTGGATGTAAGAAGAAGGATCCTTCACAATGAGACTATAGCTCTCCAAAAATGTAATTGAGTACGAATCAGAACTTATGCAATGGTAAGTAGCCGAGTCTGAAATTTTCAAATAGGTGAACTTCAAGAGATTATTTTTGTTTTCTATGTCCAGTTTAAAGCGTGAATTGTTCTTGAATTCATCAAAAAAAAATTCTACTGTGCTATATAAGAATGAACTTGAAATAATTTGAGGCTTTCGTCCAAAACTTTGCTTGTACCAGAAGATCTGTTTTAATGTCTGATCTTCATAAGAACATTTTAAAGTAACATTTCCACCAACGTAGACATATAGAAAATCCTCTTTCTGCTGTACAGAGGAAGATAATTTTGGATGGATCTTCTGACCTGAAGTGAAACGTAAAACACAATTTTGTTAATGAAAGTCATAAAAAGATACTTTGAAATGCATGTAAATGTTAAAACTGTAATTTACCATTTGCTCCTGCAAAAAAACATGTCAAAAATAGAACAAAAAGGTTAGAAGTCATCATGTCTGGATTCTCGGGTGGAATGGAAATACATCTGACGATTTGTCGCATTTATAGAGACAAGACTGCATTTGATTGGTTCTCTAAAGTGACATCAGTATTAGGAAACATGATCACATGATCAAAGCCACAACCACCTTTGTGTCTGTACAAATGTGATGGGAGTGTCCACTGGCACACTTTGAAAGGCTGACTTCTGCTCACATTCTTATGTCATTTTAATAACTAAACATGATCAGATATAGAAACGTTGAAGAGTTCAGAATTCAGTTGAAGGCTAATATATGAAGCCTTTATATTTCGTGTAGCTTTTTTTACTCTTATGCAGGTTTTTTGTTTGGTTTTAAGTTTCTTGAGTTCTACTTCCTAGTTTGACAACA
>NW_023422333.1:0-1437 GCF_002922805.2 Oryzias melastigma
GCCTACGTTAGCCAAAACAGCTAGCATGTAGCTGAAATAGTAGCTAAACTCAAAAACAGCTTAAAAAAATCTTAGTAAATGCCAAAATAGTCCTAAAAGCTAGCAGAATGCAAATTTTTTAAACTTTAAAACGGTAACTTTTTAACTTAACTATAAATAATAAAAAGACAGGAATATTATTCCAGAATAAATTAACTTAAACCTTAAATAACTTTCAATATTTTACTCTCCAAAAAATATATTTTGTCAAAATTATACAAGTTAAAATTAAATAACACAAAGTGTTCTAAGGACCGGACCAGAACCAGAATCGTGGGGTGTTCTGGTAATCCACCTCATCAGAGAAACAAAATTACTTCAAATCTGTGTGACAATATGTTCTAATTTTGATTAAAACTAACATTTTGAGGAGAAATGTTGTGTTCTTGTACGTTAGGTAGTTTGACGGGCCGCATGTGGCCCCTGGGCCGCAGTTTGCTTACCCCTGGTGGGTGATGACGGGAAGCGGGAACAGGCTTACTTTACACCAACAATCACAATTCAAAGGTCAATATGTGACGACTTACGAGAACTTGTTGTCCCTGCAGAAACTATGTCCAAGAATGCGACATAGATTGTCTAATTTTGGCTAAAAACTGCATCATCATCATCACGAAAAGATCACTGGGAACAATTTAAAATAGATCAAAAGATCAAAACCATAAACCCTCCAATGGTTTCAGTCACGTTGGGTTAGACAGATCGAGGTGTTTTCATGAGTCATCAAGCTCCGTATTGATGATGGAGAAATCGAACTGATGCCTGACGTCTTTTCCGTCACATCCAACAGATTTCCAATGAAGTTCCTTCTAATCCATGTGGAGGGAAAATGAAAGAGACGCATAAATCTTTGCGTCGTCTTCGTAGAATGAAACCAACAAATCTCTTGGCTCTAGAGGAGCTCAGATGGGAGGAGCATGATGGCGCCTCCCTCAGGTGCTTCAAGTTTATGTTAGTTTATATATTAAATCACTTAATTGTTTCTTTCTTGGATTATTCATGTTAAATACATTGTTAAGTTACTTTTTGGTGCAATAATGACTTTTTATTGCATTTTTGGTTACATTTAAACCCAATTTTTTTTTTTCTTTAGCTATAATATTTAATCGTTGGGCTAAAAATAACTTGGGTTACTTTTAAATGGAGTCGTGTGTAAAAATAAATACATTTAGAGCCTTTTGCCTCCAATGTCCTTCACCTTGGGGTCCAGACTAAAACTGAGCTCAGATCCACATAGATATCACTTCACTCTTTTACGACCCATAATTTATTGAAGCTAATCGACTTTGTCTTTAGAGGGTTAGCGTAACTATTAGCTTAAGTACTAAGAGGTCAAACAACAAAACGGTTAGAATAACATCCGCTTTTCTCCACTTCTTCCCTTAAGTTTTTTCTTCA
>NW_023422334.1:0-1437 GCF_002922805.2 Oryzias melastigma
CCAAGAATATCTAAACTATTTTTTAAAACTTAAAAAAAAAATCACTGTTAATTTTAAATGTAAAGTAAAAGAAACATTTACAAAAACAAGTCAAATAAAATGACAAAAAACTTGATTACCGAGTCTTGTGTTAAATTGAACAAAAAATTAAACAGAAGGTCTGTTTAATGTGAGCTAGCTCAGAGAGATCTAAAAATAATAATAATAAAACATGAAAGTTAAGTTTGTCCTCTCTGTACAAATATTAATGACAAAGAAGTATTTTAAAAAAGGTTCAGACCAGAAAAGAAAAACTTAAAATTATAAAAACAAAAAAAAGTAAGACACCTTATTTTCTTTCACCTTTCTGCTGTCAGAACTGTGACAGGAGAGGATAGACTATTTATTGGTTAATTTTTAAAATGTTTTAGTTTAATTTCCATTGCATCACCTGCAATAATGCTAGTGTAAATGTTTTTTTACTGAAAGTAGTCGCTGAAGATGCTAAAGCTTTTTGCTGAAAATGGTGATACAATTTACTTTAATTGCTGAAGGGATTTGCTGAAGCTATTTTTAAAATAGTAAATTTGCTAAAAGACTGGAAATCTCATTAAAGAACTATGAAAGAGTGTTAAAGTTGACATAAATTTCTGCAAATTTTGTAGCAAAAAAAAATCAAAATTTTTACTAAGCATTCACATAAATATTTCAAATCTGGGTATGTGTAGCTTTCTGGAAAGACATACATATTTACACTTAGGCTGATTGTTACACTTTTTCTGTTAGCCTACAAACCAACCTCAGCCTCCCACCAGAGAAGAAAATGGTTACGTGGCCCTCACAAGAAAAAGTTTGGGTATCCCTGATCTAGAATATGAGAGTGAGAATTTATACATCCCTCACTTCATCTCTTTGTAATTCTTTTGGATATTTGGTGTATTTTTCTCTCCCATAGACGTTCTAAAACCCAGAAATTAAATACCACAATAATCATCAATTCTGCATAAAAAGAAGTCAGTATTTCAGTTTTCCTCCCGACAGTGTGAGAATTACATTGTAGAAGGTAAAACATCAGGCAATGAAATAAGTCTGCTGCTGCCTTTTGCACCAAACGGTTTCACAAAGATCTTGTAGATAAACACGCTTTCCTCTCTGTGAAACACAAACAATCATAAGATGTTTCTGGTAAATCTTTTTTTATCTTCTGAACACAAATTCTGGGTTGACAAGGCAGCGTGCAAAAGAAAAAAATGGTTTCTTCTACTGCACTTTTTTTGCATTTGAGGGTTGCATGCCTATGCAGAAATTTTAAAAAGTGGCTTAATGACCAAAAATTATAATTAAAAAAAAATGTTTTTAGCACAATTACCCGTCACCAACCACAAAAGTTTTCTCTTTTGACCTGAAAGATCAATCTGCTGCTATTGCTGCTTGTAGTTCTCCAGCTTACCTGTGATT
>NW_023422335.1:0-1437 GCF_002922805.2 Oryzias melastigma
CACAAACACTATAGTGTGAATGCATTGAATGCATTCACACAATTATTTAAAATTTAGAAAATGTTATGTTCATGAAAAAAAAGAACTATCTAACTCTAATTCAATTGGGTTGTTACTACCTTTTGATCTCAAACCAGTACCGATTCTTATAAATACACTTGAAAATCCAGGGATTTAGTGAGATTATAGTCGAGTGTTTAGGTTCTAATGATCACCAATGTCACATGAAGGGTTAAAACCTGGTCATGAAACAGAAACAGCTGTGTAGAAGGCTTCAAACTGGCCAAAGAACAACCAAACTCTAATACCAAGGTGATGTTGTGAAGAACAGTTTAATGGCATGATTGGTAACAGCAACTAGACACAAGGTAGTTCTACTGCATCTCCATCCGGAGTCCCAGACAAAGATTTCAAACCAGACTGACTGGGTTTCAAAATGGTAAACTCTTTTAAAGGAAATAGGCACCGATCAGTATAGACACTGTGTTCGGCCAACTTAGTAATCAAATGAAAGAAACATAAAGCTTAATACCCTTCAAAATCAAAAGACGTCCAAGTTGTTTAGTTTACTCATTTTGGTTTGTTTAATTAACAACTGTTTTTGAGTTACCAGGGCTGAGGGTGATGCTGGTCGCTACGGGTGTCGCTGAGGTTCTACTCTTGGACCTGTGCTGTGAGGCCTGACCTGACTGACTACTATCGCTACCACTGCTTCTTCTTCTGCTTCATCTTCATCATCTTCTTCTGCTTTTTTAAGTGATTGAATCCATGGATTCCTGTTTTGTGTGATCCATGATTAAACTGACATTTTAAAAAAATCAATCTTCTTCTTCTTCTTCTTCTTCTTCTTCTTCTTCTTCTTCTTCTTCTTCTTCTTCTATTGTATTTTCATGGCGGTTGGCAAACAACAGAATGGCACATTGCCGCCACCACCTGGTCTGGAGAGTGAGTCGAGGGTTGTATGACAAACAAAATAGATATGTCCCGCCCTATGCAACTCATATTCTCCCTATCAGACACGTCTTCCTAAAAAACTGAAAAACACATACAAAACAGGGCTTATTTCCTAAAATTTCATAAATATTCCACCAAATTTTCAGTTCTTTAACTTGCTTTCTGAATGTGGCCTTGTATATTCTGCAATACTGACATTTCAATACGACATGTTGAGAAAGTCCTCCCATCACCGCCTTTAAATGCGTCAGTCAGATGATTGGGCAGGCGCCATCTACAGAAGTCTCCAAAAGGAGAAATTATTTTTACTATTTATTTTGGTATTCTAATTTTACACTTTTTTGTTCTTTTTCACTAAGAGACTTATCACAAGTCTTTGCTAAATGTTGTTAGTTTACCCCCCATGTTTTGTTGGATAGTCTGAGCAGTCACTAAACAATATATGTTAATTATGTTCCTGTTTATCTCTTTTAAGGGCCTAGT
>NW_023422336.1:0-1436 GCF_002922805.2 Oryzias melastigma
AGTCATCACAACACTAGTGGATCTAGCTGTATGTTCCTGTACTGAGGTCACACGACCTATGACCTACTTATCGGTGGGTGCCCAAAAATCTGAGCGACCGCGCTATCTTTGAACGCTTGAAGAGAGTGCACAGGGCTGCGGGTGACAAAATAATTATATGGGGGTTCATTTGTGACATAAATACTAATCTTTCATTGCAGTTTAAGAAAAATCCCGATTTTCACCGCACAAGGCCTTTAACAGCACTGGTCATGTCACAGAATTTTTTGTCTCTACCATGTAATTGTGGGTTCATCTCACTCGCGAGGTGTATCTGCATGATGGAAAATAGGGGACATTTTTTATTATTGTTTTCACAAAAATAAGTAAAATATCTCAGTTCAGGAAAGCCGAGCAAGGTAGTCTCTCCCAGCATGTGGAGCAAGTGAGCTCTGCTGATCCCGGGTCTGTTTGCAGTCAGAGAACCGCCGCGCTGCGACAGGACAAAACACTTGTATTTGATTTGTATTTTACCCACCAATCTAGTCACTGAAAACATCATGTAGCCAAAGCTGAGTTTGTGATTGGCTGGTGCAAAGCAGCAACCTGTCAAACTGATCTGCTGTGAAATGAAACCAAATATTCGAGCGCTGCGTGGCGTGTGCTGGCTCTTGTGCTTGCACCGTCAGTGTCTTTATATTAGCCCACTCACTATCACAGGAAAGGCAACAGGATTGGTTAGAACTTCAAAATACTGAAGTGATTGACATGTCCAAAGACCAATAGACATTCAGTGAAACTAAGCACCAAAATGCTGCACAGTTTGCAGCAGCTTCTTCCTGTTTCGGTAGAACTGCGTAAATTATACCGGTTCCTACTTGGAACAGAACTTTGGTGCCCAACCATAGTTGTCACCAAGTGAAAGATCAAACTTGTTCTTCTAGCATTGCAGTGAACTACTAGGGTCAGCTACCGGTAGCTCACGAGCAACTAGTTGGAGACCCCTGCTCTAGCAATATCCAGTCGCTTCCTCTGAACTGATGCTTTGTAACCTTTTAGACCTGTCTTTGTCTTTTAATTAGGTGGAAACACCAGTTCATGTTTTACCTTCTCTCGTTTCCTCACACAATACCATGAATGTTTTGTCTTCAGGCTGCTAAAGCATCATTTCCTTTGATTTAATTACACTGTTATCAGCTCTAATTGAGATTGTTTTCCAAATATTGTTCTGACTATACAATTTTGTTTTTCTCTTTTTAGAGTGAGCTGTAGTTTGGATCTGGACAGAGGTATTTCAAATCTCTATAATCGAGATTGCAACACTCCGGAGTCTCACAAGAACGACTTTTTTCAGGACCCTTCAGAGCATTTGCAACCATTTACACAAGACCCAGAGAATGCTTTAGAAAGGGTCTCAAGCTGTTCAAACTTTGATCAAGAGGGGTCAGACTTACCAC
>NW_023422337.1:0-1436 GCF_002922805.2 Oryzias melastigma
TGTAACTGACCTGTAGCTCACCTGTAACTGACTTGTACCTGACTTATAACTGACCTTTAACTAACCTGTACCAGACTTGTAACTCACCTGTACTTGACCTGTACCTGACCTGCTACCTGGCTGTACTTAGTGCAGGTTTTTGAATGTCTGGACCTCAGCTAACCTCAGGGGTTCTGAACCAACAGCTGCCAGAAGCCGGACTCTGGTCTTGACCACACATTTATCTCGGTTTTATTTATTTATTTTTTATCTCGTCTCTGGAACAAAGCCTTGGATCATCTTCATCCTCGGGAGGACTCGAACCACCAAACACACGGTTCTGGATTCCTCCCCATCCTTATAACAAACGCCAGCTTCTTTGTCTTCACTGCGAGACTGCAGCCTTTGTAGGACTGAAGTCCAACGACCATAAAGCTGGACCTCCACACCCCCGTCCCTGCTGCGCTCTGATGTTTATCTGACCTCTGATCAGCCTGAACTTTGGAGCTGCTGCAGCAGAAACACGGAACGTTTCTTCTTCCAGTCAGAATGAAGCTCCCAACAGCTCCTCTGATTTCCTCCGGACTGCTCCTCATCATCTTGTTGACTCCAGCCGACGGCGGCAAAGTTCTGGCTTTTCCGGGCGAGTTCAGCCACTGGTTGAACATGCGGACCATCATTGAGGAGCTGGTGAGGAGAAACCACTCCATCACTGTCCTGGTCCCAGAGGCTTCACCGTCTGTCAACTACAACAACAGCAGAGACGCCGCCAAGTTCNCAACTTCCTGGTGTTCAAGGTGATGGTTTCAAATAAAACTCCACAGGTCTACGAGTCGTGCAGAAGGTCTAGAGTCCGAGTAGAACCAGTTCACAGGTCAACGAGTCTTGCAGAAGGCCTAAAGTCTCAGTAGAATCAGTCCAAAGGCCAACGAGTCGTGCCAAAGGCCTAGAGTCCCAGGAGAACCAGTCCACAGATCAACAAGTCGTGCAGAAGGTCTAGAGTCCCAGTAGAACCAGTCCACAGGTCAACGAGTGGTGCAGAAGGTCTAGAGTCCCAGTGGAACCAGTCCACAGGTCAACGAGTCGTGCAGAAGGTCTAGAGTCCCAGCTGAACCAGTCCACAGGTCAACGAGTCGTGCAGAAGGTCTAGAGTCCGAGTAGAACCAGCCCACAGGTCTACGAGTCATGTAGAAGGTCTAGAGTCCGAGTAGAACCAGTCCACATGTCTACGAGTTGTGCAGAAGGTCTAGAGTCCCAGTAGAACCAGTCCACAGGTCAACGAGTCGTGCTAAAGGCCTAGAGTCCCAGTAGAACCAGTCCACAGATCAACAAGTCGTGCAGAAGGTCTAGAGTCCCAGTAGAACCAGTCCACAGGTCAACGAGTCGTGCAGAAGACCTGTTCTTCTGGTCTGGTTTGTTTTGCACTCAGAACCTGAACTGATGCTGCTGAAGAGTCT
>NW_023422338.1:0-759 GCF_002922805.2 Oryzias melastigma
GCCAATTCTAAATGACCCGACTTGTTAGAAGCAAGCTTGTGATCGGATGTCTTATTGTTTGCATCAATTGTACATATAGAAGACAAAGACAGTAGAGACACAACAGAAAAAGAAACTAAGTTTCCCAGAAAGTGATCATTTTTTTTACTTTTTTATCAATTTATCTCATTTGTCTGCTGTTACTCCTCCCAGTGCTCAATAAATTTTTAGAAACGTATCTTTATAATTCACATCCTTTTTTTTTTGTCCTTTTTGCTCTGATTGCTTAAAATGAACCAATCATTGACATGCTCTCCATAAAATCAGTTTCCTCAAAGCTCACCTTCTTTTCCACTATTGTTATTGCTTAGGTTGTAGAAAACGTGGACTAAGCATCCAGGGAGTGAGTTGCAGCCACCCTGCAGCCTCCTGTGTGACTGTTTGAAATACCTCATGATTAAAACGATGCCCTGCTTCCGTTTCCATGACCCTCTAGAAGTCGCTGCAAAGATGCAGTGCTATTTTTAAAAAGCAACCTGGGACTATTTAAGCTGAATGAAGGCTCTGCTGCCGTTTAATTAAGCCTCGAATCATGACAAAGATCTCCGCTCACGTCTTTCCTGAACAGAATCTTAAGTGGTTTCTTTCAAATAACAAAAGTTTAGACTTTTTTTATTTAATAAACAGTGTTTCTGCTTTTAATCAGTTATTGACTGGAGTTCTGTCATTTGTTCCTCTGATTGAGAACCAACCTCGTTTTCTATCACTGCATTTTTTTCA
>NW_023422338.1:1142-1447 GCF_002922805.2 Oryzias melastigma
AAAAAAAAAAAAAAATCAGTGCTTTTCTTGGAGCAGTCATGAAACTATTGGGGACAGTCAGAATAAAAGCTGCTCAAATGTATTTTTTTTATTTTTACAAATGTTTGCCTGCCCTCTGTAATGTGTAATATGTAGGCTGTGAGCAGACAGAGAGATGCTATTTCTTGAGTTTGACCTTTAAGAAAAGTTGAAACCGAGGAAAACATAGGAAAAGGTTGATGCCACATACTAGACATGGTTAAACAACCTCAAGTTCAAATGCTTTCAGCTTCACTGATGGGTTTAACTGCACAGGATGGGCAGGC
>NW_023422339.1:0-1436 GCF_002922805.2 Oryzias melastigma
AGAGTCAAACGGTCGTACACGAAAACAGGTGAGACACAGAAACTCTCTACATGAAAGGACAACTTTCTGACAAAGAAGAGGACAAAAAGGACTAATCTGTTTGTTTCCTAGAACGTTTGAGAAACTACACTTCTTAAGAAGATAGAATATGTTTAAAATGTAACCATGAAAACGAAGAGACTTGAACCACATGTGCCAATATTTCATTGGTCTGTATAACTATAATATCCCCTTGTGCTGTCCTAAGCATGTTTACATAAAACGTGGGGTCATCTGGACCCCACAACACAGCACACTAAACTTCTGCTCAACTTTTTTTTTATTTTCAAGGATTTTTAATCTTCACTGGTGTCCGTGGCAGACATAAAATCCTGTCCTTGGGCAAGACTCTGTACCCCACATGGGTACCCATGTACACACGCACATTCGCACACTGTTGGGACTGTAACTGGAAAGTGCTTTTGGGCCTTGAAGCAAGGTGGGAAAGTGCTACATAAGTGTATGCCATTTACCATTACCATAGGATCTGGTGCGTCTTCTATATGAATTCTGGTTCTGCTTACTGACCTGGAACTGATTTTCTGTGCTACACAGGGCCCAAAAGTCTGTCAGTGTTTCAGTACGACTTAGGACACTACAAAGCAGCAGCACTTGATAGATTTTTGGAGCATTATGGGTAATGTAGTATGGAGACTGGCATAATAATACGTACTTTGTTTCAACATAATGAACAGAAAAAGATAGTGTTTTGGGATTCTGGGTAGTGTAGTTACACCACAATATATGACTGTTTTGTTTCACTTTGCTTCCAGTGCACCATGTGGTCCAAAAATATGGACAGTACGTTGTTTAGCTGACATCAAGTTTGTAACATAAATAACTATAAATGTCTAAAAGGCAGATTTTCTACAAAGATGGACATTTGCTCTACAGCAGCTCTGAGCTCCACTAACAAAAAACTGCCATAATTTAGGACGCACACCAATATTTAAACAATAAGTGGGCTTATTTTATGTACAAAGGTGTAAAAATGTTCAATTTCAACATTTAACACATCTCTGAAAACAATATTGATTAATATGGTTTTAGAAGTTTTTGCCAGTGAGTTTAAAAAGCATTATCAGACCTTTTTTAAACCAACTTTCAAAAGAGAAAATATTTTTTTGGCAGCATTTTATTTTTTGCTAATAATTTGATGAATTCTAAATGATTTGATTAAAAAATTTTAGCATCCCACAATCAAAGTGGAAAATCCAGAATACGTTGAATATAAATTATTTGTTTAAGGCAAAATTGAATAATATTTCTGAGATGCAGCTTCAATGAGACCACCTCCCCAAACAACTCAGGTAAACTTTCTTCATGTAGTCGCCAATATTATTCTGCTTTGCTGGACTGAAATAAACACAATAAATACACATGGATTTGAATGACTT
>NW_023422340.1:0-1436 GCF_002922805.2 Oryzias melastigma
TAGCTGCATGGCATATTGAATAAACATGAGACAGTTGGAGACAATATCCCTCTTTTTAATAAATTAAATAATGTGCATGTTCTTTAACCTTCATTAAAAACAAATCAAGAACCATTTTCAGAAGAACAAAGAACCATCAGAGTTGATTGAGAACTTTCTTCCAGTTCAATGAACTGTCCAGTGACCATCATAAAGAGACTTCAGCAACAAGGTGGTTGATGCTCCTTTTTTAGTGAGACTCTACAAGCTGTTCCTTTGTGTCTGACCAGAACACTTGTTGAACCTTTTCCAGTTTGGATCAGTTCTTTAAAAAAAGAAAAAAGTTTATAAAGCCAGTAGTTTTTCTGCAACAAACTTTGTGAACTTCAGTCCATCAGCAAGTGAATAGTGGTCAGGGACTCAGGTTTTTGGTACAGAGTAACTAGCACTACCAGCACTGAGTTCTGTTAACCATGTTGAAAGAATAATGGCATTGTCAATCCCTTCAGACATAGCTAATGCTTCACCTGTAGGTGTGTTTCTGGCAACTCTTTGAATGCTTTTGACTGTCATCAAGGTGGAGAAAACTGTCCTTTCTCAACCATTAAGACAAGAAAGTGTCCACCTTGTGTACCCTCATCTGAGAGGTTTGCAGCAGATGCCTTGTAGTTTACTGGAAAGTAGTAGTTTAAGCTATGCTTCTACAGCGGTATAAAGGGCCTAATGGGGCCGTCAGGGAATTGAACCCCGGTCTCTCACGTGACAGGCAGAGATGGTGGGAATTTGTATCTTCTGATGGAATAAAAATTCTTCATTCATTCAGCCTGTCTTAATCACAGCTGTTCTATCCTTATGCAGAAGAATAAAAAGTGACACACATGCAGAGCATAGAGACTTGCTGTTATGGTGGGAGTCTGCTAGACAAGGCTAAGTTCACACGTTTAGACATGTCTTCTGTTTGTTTGGGTGATGATTTCGTTCCCAGCTCAGGCAAATTCTCAGAACATCTGCAGTTCCTGAAGAAGTCATTGTGTTTTATCTAACAGTGTGTTTCACAAAGGCAAGGCACAGTTTAATATAGATCCACACCAAGGGCCTCAAACTCAATTTATCTGGGGGCCGCTGGAGGCAGAGTCTGGGTGAGGCTGGGCTGCATCAGGATTTCCAGAAGAAAAGCGCAGATCAAACTTTCCAATGTTCTCAAATATCTTTATTTATAACACAAAATAATGCATTAAATAAATAAATATCTTAAAAATGAATTAAAAAAATAAATCAATCATAAATGAACAAGCAGTTTTTCAGCACACAGGTGTTTTTTTTGTGCTGCAGTCTCGTAATGAGGTGAGGGTTTAAATCCCACTTCTGTCATCAAATGGTACTCTATGTTTTTTTCCTAGGGTTGTCTTCAACAGTGAAAAGTCTCATGTACGCAGTGACATCACCATTCAACTTAA
>NW_023422341.1:0-1436 GCF_002922805.2 Oryzias melastigma
TATTACATATTTAGTGTGAGAAAAGGGCACTTGTTTGACGCACGCGCGGCTAAATTTAATCAGCAGGCCCTGGCAGTTGTTGACACGCAGCTGTGAAGCTAACGGAGTCGGCGTTAGTGTCTGGAAAGGTCAGGCCGGCTGCACGTAATGAAGCGCGCGGGTCAGGAGGACGCTGTGGCGCTCCTTTAAACTCCAACCTCACGGACGCACGCCGCTTTTCCTTCAAGTTCAGCAGGTCCACGTGTAAACGTGCACACAGAAATCAGAGGAGACGCTCCAGAAGAAACGATTTTCTTCATCTAATGCTCCACATTTAAAGGCTTCCTCCTCTAAAGTGGTTAATGTTCCCAAATCCATTTCCTCCTGCATGAGAAACAGCAAAGTGTGAAATCTGCTATAGATTGTAATTATTCTGCTGCGATGCGGCCGGCTTTCCACATTTGTCATCGTATTCATCAGGGCTGCATGGAAAATGTAATTTTACTCATCATCAGTACTAACCCGTGGACGTCTCTATCCTTTAGATACCGTTCAATTATATAATCAAACAAGAATGAAGTGAGCAGGACACGCTGGGTAAGAACAGAAAACAGTTTGGGGAATGCATTCTTTTTTGGAGGATTTTAAACATTGAATAAATCTAAAAAAAAACAGATTTTTTTTTTGTTTCTTTGTGGTGCAAAAGTTGTGAATCTGAGGATTTCTACAAAACATTAGATTTTTATTAGTCAACTTGAAAACCCACTTTAATGAAATATATTAGGACAATTAAGATTAAAAACTGCATTTTCAGAGTATTTTTTTGTTCAAATAGTTGTGAATCTGTGGCTGAGTGTCCACCCTGAGACTGGAAGGTCGTGGGTTCAAATCCTGGCCGAGTCATACCAAAGACTCTAAAAGTGCCTCCCTGAGTGCGGCTGTGTCTGCAGCTCACCGCTCCCCCGGGGGATGGGTCAAAGCGGAGAACAAATTTCACAATCATGTGACAAATAATGGGACTTTAACTTGTAGCTGTGACAGAGAAGCTACCATCAGAAGGCGACAAGCTCCATTCTGAGGCTTCCACTTGCAGACAAATATATCCATGAACGTCTTTGTTGTCCTTGTCTGAGCTGGAATCTACTTTAAACTGTGCGACTAGATAGTTACCATTTTTGTTGCACAGCTAATGCTAGCTTGGGGTTTTGAGGGGCTGTAAACGTCAAGCCTTTATTTATTAGTGTAGCGCTTTTCATTTAGTTGGAAGCACAAAGGGTTTTACATAAAGCAAATAAAAAACAGAAAAAAGGAAAAGTGTTTAAAACAGAAAAAACTCGACAATCTTCCACCCACCCAGCAGTGCGCCGCTCTTTCATGCTAACTGGCGGTGCGTCGCTACGGGTCTCAAAACAAAAACTTCCTTTATACTTCTACGACCCAAAAACCTCCAGCACTCC
>NW_023422342.1:0-1436 GCF_002922805.2 Oryzias melastigma
CCCCTGAGGGACGGTAAAAATGCAGGTGCAGGAGGAGGATGCTCACGTGCATGTGTGTTCTTCAACAAGTGTCACTTTGTTTCCATAAAACGGCATCACAGTATCATGCTATTAATGTAGTGGCGTTGGCAGAGCCTCTAACTAACAGTGTCCAGAAACATCCCATAACACACACGTTTCCTCTGCCTCCCTTGGGATTCTGCTCTAATGTTGCACTGGAGGCAGAGCCTGGCGGGCCTCATCAGTTCCCCCACAAGCCCCACCTCTCCCATCGCCATCTGCAGCATCATCTGCTCCTGGATTCTAACACACATTCAACACTGTGAATAACTTCAGACCTCCTGTGAATTTTATGACGCAGCATCCTGCAGCATAAAAAGAAGAGGGTGGCCATTAGAAGAGGATAAGCCAATGAGTGGGAATGTAATGAAATCTCTTAAGTGTTAAATTTTGTGTTTGATGGCGCCATATAATTTTGTTTGCTGCTCTGCATTTGAAGAGTCAGTGCAGCGTTTCAGGCAGAGGCCGATTCAAGTCGATAGACCAGATACAGGAAGTAGAGGAAAGTTAACATCTTTGAAAGTTTTCAGATAAGACATTAAATGAGTGGTTAAAGGCGGAAAAAACATCTCCCAAATGTAAGTGACGTTAATAAAGTTGATTTAAGACCTTTAAGATGGAGGGTTGTAACCCAATAAAACACTTCTGTCATTCTCATTGATGACAGCTTGACAGGAACATTAGATTAAAGTTGATTAAGTTACGAATTTAATGTCAAGCTAAAAACTTAACACAAATGGATCAGACAGATCCACTTTTTATTATTATTTTATTTAATCAGAATAATTAGGATGTGGAAACTAAAAAACTGATTTTGTTTCTTCTCTCAAATCAGGAACTTAAAAGAAATGAACGATATGAAATAATTAATAATACAGTTTTTAAGTAAAGTAAGTTTTAAAGAAAATTTTAAACCAGAATAATAAAACCAGAAGATATGAGAGTTTCATGTAAAAAGTAATTTGTCCCGAACTAACCTTTCACTCAGACATAAAAAGGTGGGATTTAGATAATTCTACTTCAGCTCAGTCTGAACCCAATTCTAATATTACTTGCCAGGACAAGAAAGGAGAGCGCAAACAAGACCACACCTTATTTGAACAATGTCAATCTAAACGCCTCTCTTTTGTCCCAAACAATGCACGGGGCAGGTTTGAAGCAGACCAGTAAGAAGGCTGTTCAGCAATGCAGCAAACAAGAAAATGCTTTTGAATTTCTGAGATAGGAAGATGGTTTACTGACAACACAAACAGACAAGAGATTCAGGACGGAATCCGCAAATGGAAACTTTTAGTGTTTATTTACTTTAGGTATGTCTTGTCTTGTCTGGATGGTAAAATTTGAATTTAGTTCCCAAAAAAAAAAGACTCCTTGCT
>NW_023422343.1:0-1436 GCF_002922805.2 Oryzias melastigma
TTGTATTTTGTTCTTCATGTTAGTTTGACATCAATATTTGTACCAAAAATATACAATCTGATACATTTTCAATGCCAACACTGAGTGGAGGATTGGTTTGCAAATCAATTTATTTATTTATTTTAATGACTTTAAAACCAGTGAGTTGCTCGAGCACCAATCAAACTATTTATCACACTGTTATTGTGGTTTGAATTTCACAAACAATGAACACGACTTTGTATTTACTTGTCTAGTGAAGGCTTTAGACCAAGTTTTTTTCAATACGGATGTGAACTATCAAACAGCTGTTGACAGATAATCTTTTCAAAATGGTAAAGAGGACATTGTAAAATCATGTAGCAAAGAAAGAAAGAAAAGCAGACTTTTCCAACTAGACAGTAATAAATAGAAAGTCAGAGCATCATTTAGAACGACTTATGCCACAGCTACTACTGCCTTGTTTCAAGTCAAAACAAGAAACATGTGTTTTTGATTTTCCAAAGCTATGACAGAGCACACACAAATGAGCTCAAATGCAGCTGAGAGGCTTCCTTTTAATGTATCTGTCCTTTGGTCGTTCTCACAGATGACCCAGAGCAGTGTGACCTGCATTAGCATCCCTTTGACAAGGAGTGTACAGTGATGGCACTCGGAGATCTTTTCTTTTAGATTTTTAATTTATTCATCCAGGAAAAATAAACTAAGAAAGAGTGATCCCAGTGGTCTTTTGATTATGATTATGTTGTTTTCTAGGACATAGTTTGTGCAAAGTGGTAGCAGTTCATTAGAAATTCACCTCTGAAGCCTGCTCTCACTTCCCATAATCCCTTTGTTTACACTTTCTATATTACAGTCCCTACACCAGGTGTGTCAAACTCATTTGCACAGGGGGGCAAAATCCATAACACACCTTAGGTCGTGGGCCGAACAGGATAACATTAACTGAACACACTAAAACAATTTTTTTAAAACTTTAAAAACTTAACTTTTTACATAAAAATTTGAGGCAGGAATTTAAAGCCTTAAATAACTTTCAATATTTTATTCTCCATAAAAATATAGCTGGTGATGAAAACAAAGATTTACATGGATCTAGTGGTCTACAAATGGATAAATGGAGCAGGGTAAGGATATTTTATTGCCTGCTCCTGATTCACAATTATTTGAACCAAAAATTACTTTAAAAAGCCATTCTAAGTTTAATTTTGTATGCATGCCCTCCATCATTAGAAAAATGCTCCAACAACATGTTAAAAAATGACCAAAAAAACTCATTTTGAGAAGAAAAAAAGGTGTTGATGTCATTATCAATTATCCTTGTGTGCACGTGCTCCCCTCTTTAGATCAGGAAAACATCCACACTGCCAATAACTTGGTATTGGCTTTGCATCAACTTCTGGTTTATTTGTGATCATTCTGTCAGAGGATGAGTCCCAGCTGGACCAACAGAGTAA
>NW_023422344.1:0-1436 GCF_002922805.2 Oryzias melastigma
ACTTTTAAACCATATGAGGCCCACTTGGCCTTGCTGGCTGGGCAAAAATAGGGAGCTTCTTCCCCCAGGAAACTTTCTTCCTCCTTAAATATGTGTAGAACTTTGGAATTTGCTTCAGCAAACTCTGGTTTCTAATCACAGGAAAGAAAATGAGTCGTAGATCATCTGAGGAACCAGGTTTTTCCTTTTAACAGCAGCACTGTGCAATGACTACGACTTTCTATACGACTGAGGATCTCTTTGGTTTGATAAGAAATATATATTTTTACCTAAATTAACCTAGAACAACACATTAAAACCTCTGGGTGATTTATTACTCTTTAATCTGAAGAAAGGTTTTTATTTTGTTCTAATTACAAACTCCAATCAATGTCAGAATTCTCTGTAATTAAATAGTTGTTACTGTAACACTTGAACAGCCAAAATTAGAAAAAAATGAAAGGAATGCGATTTGCTTTTAGGGGCATCAGAAAAGGTCAGTTTCAATCATTTTCATAATTTAGCTCAGTCACTCAGGAATGCACGTTGAGCTGAGAGAGGCTGTGGGCTCATGGCGTTAGCCTCAAAAGGTTGGATAAGAAGCCTGAGACAGTCAGACCGCCACAAAGCAGCGAGCAGGACGCTCAGACTTTAAACAAGCTGCCACGAGAGCCGGGGAATTCTGAGGGCGCTTCCTCCTGCAAGTTCCACATTTCATGTGAGAAGAACCGACCTCCACCAAATAAACAGTCCCAGCTCTCCACGTGCACATCCAGGTGTTCTGTTAGGCAGATTTTTAAGATAAATATGTTTAAAATCCCTTCCTCTTTACTGATTTTGCACATACACCTTTCAAAAACTCCTGACAGCCAAATCTCCCAATCACTGTACACTACTTAATTGTTGTGGAATTGCTTTTTAAGTATTCACACACAGTGATTCTCCTGCTCCTTTCTGTATGTTGTTTGGTACATATAAACTCAGCAATTTCAGCAATCTTGATATCAAAACGTTCAGCTTGTTCAGGACATTACTACTTATATTTTTGGTATTCATAAACTTTATAGTTTTTGAAATATTGAGCTGGGCTGCATGGTGGTGCAGTGGTTAGCGCTCTTGCCTCACAGCGAGAAGGCCCCGGTTCGACTCCCGGCTGGGACCTTTCTGTGTGGAGTTTGCATGTTCTCCCCGTGCATGCGTGGGTTTTCACCGGGGACTCCGGCTTCCTCCCACCGTCCAAAAACATGCTTCATAGGTTAATTGGTGACTCTAAATTGCCCCTAGGTGTGAATGTGTGTGTGATTGAGGCCCTGCAACAGACTGGCGACCTGTCCAGGGTGTACCCCGCCTTCACCCATCAGTAGCCGGGTTAGGCTCCAGCACCCCCGCGACCCCGAAAGGGAAGACGCGGTCAAGAAGATGGATGAATGAATGAAATATTGAGCAAAATAATACCC
>NW_023422345.1:0-1436 GCF_002922805.2 Oryzias melastigma
CAGTAAATATTTGTTTTGTGTGAAACTAAAGTAAATAAAAGTGTAAAATATATTAAAACTCGAACTGAGGTTATGGGACCATCCAAGCGAGATGTTTTTGTTACACAAACCGATTTGTACCTCTTAATGGAAACATGGTTAGACTCCAAAAATAGCCCCTAAGAAAAGGCTAGTTGTGTGTTTGTGACGGTGTGTTTGTCAGTGATCAGAGCCTAGAAGAGTTCTGCTTTTTATGTCTGCCATTCTCGTTTCTTTAGGTCTCAACTGTATCTGAGCCTGAAAGGTCAGACAACCAGAACCAACTGGACTTGAGCCCAGATCACAGCCCAGTGGAGCAGATCCCAGCAGAACAGACTAGAGTTTACCAAAACCATCCCCAACACCATCAGAACCAGCCCACTGCCCAAACTCGCCCAAACCAACCAGTCCAGATTGATCCAACCCCTCCTGGTTCCACCGCTCTAAACAAAACTCGTCTCAACCAGAATGGTGACGACAAGTCAGGCCGAAACAGGTCCCGGGTCCACAGTTCTGACCACAACTGGATTGAGAGTGAGCAGCTGATACCAGCACAGCAGCCCTTCACAAATCCTGGATTTTCTAGCAACAGCGCTATTTGGATAACTCGCATAACCCAGCAGCCCGGCTTCCTGTTTCCGGCTGCGCCGACGACAGCTCCACCATCCATCCGGCGGCAAATCACAGAGGAAGCATCGCTGTCTGTGCTGCCACCTCAGGTAGTTCTGCACCGGAACAATATAACTATTCTGTCCTTGTCGACAGGAAATAGCAGATTCTCTTCAAACTGCTGTAACTCTTCCACCTTTAATGTTTTTCTAATGGATTCTAAAGCTGAGAAAATCAGCTTTTTGCTGATAACTGTCAGTGTATTTCAGAGTAAAGCTGTCTTTCTCTGCTTCAGAATCCCTTAAAACATGTGTCAAAGTCAAGGCCCGGGGTCCGGATCCGGCCCTCCGGGTAATTATAACCGGCCCTCCAGATTATTTTATTTTATTTTATTATTAATGGCCTGATGTTATTTCATGTTTATTTCTAACAAGAGTAATTTTGACAAAATATATTTTTATGGAGGTAAAATATTGAAAGTTATCTAAGGTTTCAGTTGATTTTCTATGGAATAATATTCCTGCCTTTTTATTATTCATATTTCTGCTAAAAATTTACAGTTTTAAAGTTTTAAAAATTTGGCCTTCTGCTACGTCTTTTAGGCAAATATTTTAGCTACATGCTAGCTGTTTTAACTAATTTAGGCTTTTTTTTAAAGTTTTTTAGGCTGTTTTAGAATTATTCTAATGTTTACAAGCTAGCTGTTTTGGCTAATTTAGGTTATTTTTGTAGTTTTTAGGCTGTTTTGGAGTTAGACTAAGATTTACATGGTAGCTGTTTTGGCTAGTTTAGGCTTTTTCAGCTTTTTA
>NW_023422346.1:0-1435 GCF_002922805.2 Oryzias melastigma
CACGTGCAGTCCACATAGAAATGCTCGAAGATTTGTTCACAGATTCGTTTATTAACACCCTGAGATGTTTCATCAGTCTCAGAGGAGCTGTGACCTAGCTATACGGTGACCAAGGCACAAACTTTGTGGGGGCGAAAAATGAACTTAAGGAGGCTCTCAAACCATGTGACACAAATGCTCTGGAGGCTTCTTTAGCTGACATGCAATGCGAGTTTGTATTCAATGTCCCATCTGCTAGTCATGCTGGAGGCGTTTGGGAACGTCAGATCTTAACCATTCGCAATGTTCTCAATGCCACAATCACTCAGTGTTCCAGCAGACTGGATGATGCTTCCCTCAGGACCCTCTTTTATGAGGCAATGTCAATAATTAATGGACGACCTCTAAACGTCACCACAATCAACGATCCAAAATCGCCTCAACCCCTCACTCCAAACCACCTCATACTCATGAAGACCAAAGTCGCATTACCACCTCCAGGAAAATACGTAAAGGAGGACTTGAATACAAGCAAATGGTGGTGCAGGGTCCAATATCTCGTTGAGCAGTTCTGGAGTCGATGGAAAAGAGAGTACCTTGGGAACATTTCCACTCAACAAAAATGGCACGTACCACGTCGAAACCTAAAGGACAACGACGTAGTCATTATCAAAGATGAGTTGCTTCCCAGAAACCAATGGCAACTAGGTCGTGTTGTAGAAGCATCAGAGGACGATGATGGTTTAGTACGCAGAGTAAAAGTTCAAACAGGTGATCGAAATACAAAGAAACAAGACATGCCGCACAAGGCCCGGGTCATTGAGCGGCCTGTTCAAAAATTAGTTGTTCTCTTAGAAAGTGACTAGCACCTATGCTAAGTGGACGTTGTCCCTGTCTGTTATGCTCAAGTCAGACATGTTATTGTATGGCTGAAGTTACTTGTAAGAGTCTGTTAACGTCCATATGTAAAGTGGAAATCATGTGTTTGTTTACGTTTGTACATGATTTGGTGGGAGTGTTAATGTACATTAGTTGTCCACTGGGGGGCGCTCACCCCAGTTCATTCTTCCTAACTTGTACACTAGATCAGCACATGTTGGACTAAAATGGCGACAGGCACGCTGGACTCTTGCGGAGAGAATTGATCCATAACTTGCTGCCCTTGGAAAGCGGAGTGAGGTGTGTGACTTTAATTAAGTAACCTGTGGACATTAAAAATGTATTATTTCGTGTAAATGTTTTTATGGACGAGTTCATATTTTGTTTTATTGAGTAAAAAGCATGTATGCACGTGACAAATCGAACTTGTGTATTTTGAGTGTACCAAACCAACATTTTTGTTAAATTGTATATTATTTTTGTGTTTATTTACAGTTTTCACGGTGCTATTTGTGAATGAGGATGTCTGTTGGTCGCTGTAAAACAAGACAATCAACAACAGTAAACTGCTGCACCC
>NW_023422347.1:0-707 GCF_002922805.2 Oryzias melastigma
GTACGGCAGCCGGGCGAAGACATTCTACCCAAAAGATTACATATATTTTCTTTTTGTGAATCTATTTTATTTATTAATTAATTTTAATAAAATGTGAATAATTTAGTAGTTTTGTGCCAGTATGTATCTATTCAAGTAGTTATAAATAAAACAATGTTTTTAATTTGCGTATTTGTTGAGCACGAGCCACCATTGGAAGAATACAGCGTGACGTCACCTGACGTAACAGGAAGTGGATTCGCGTTCTGTCAGCTGATATAACTCCAAATCATCGAAGGTTTGACGAGTTGATTTTCTCTACATTTTTGCTGCGTCGTTATAATTATAGTTTGTCATGACCATCAAAATAGTTTTGTTGCTTTTTTTAACTATAATTATTTTCTAACATATTTTTTGATTGACTCTTTTGTGATCTTTCTAGAAAAGCTAGCTCTCGAATAGCAAGACAGACAACACCCTCGATTTTTATTTCAAATCATTAATGTCCTTCTTGTTTGGGGTTTTCAGCCGTTAAGTAACTATGAATATTATAATAATCTCATTGATAAATACCATGCATATGTTTATTTGGCCTTAAAACTGTAAAACTGGTAACAACGAGGAACAGAAAGCCATTGTATTCCTCGAAAAGTTTGTTATGCAATATTCAGGATTGACCGAGTCACCAGCTAGTTATAAGTTGATCTTTTTTCAAAACCATCTGAAAT
>NW_023422347.1:785-1435 GCF_002922805.2 Oryzias melastigma
AAAGAAAGTTTGCTGCTTGGCAATACTTAATGAAGGTTGTCTTTTTTTTGTTGTTGTTATCGTTTTTGTTTACATTTGTTTTGGCAAAATAATGTTTAAAATGGTCACCTGGACTGGATATTTTAAAATTAAAACGTTTTGCCTTTTAGTCAAGAGGTCTTTTACTTAAAACATAAAGTCCAAGTGACCGATTTCAAGCTTTTCTGCTATGGAACAACATCCTGAATGAATGAGTCTTCATTAGTCTTGTTAAATATATTTGTGTCAAAATAAATAAAATTACTTAGATAAAATTCAAGTAAAAGTAAACATTAGTTATTCAGGTTAACTTGGTCCAGAGTAAAACAATTCTGCTCGAGTACTCAGCACAAGTTTGACCTTTAACCTTTATTATATTAATTTTTGAAGAATTTGTGATTTTTAGAGTATGGATTGGCCCATTAATAGGCTTTGGCCTGTTGGCAAAAATAAATAAAGGAACTATTCATGGAAATTTGGAAAACAGGATAAACTGGAAAGCAAATTCTTCGGTTTCCAGATTCTGAAATAAAATGTAAACCTAATTGAATTAAATGACATCTTTTTGGCAACAATGGGATTTCATTATAGATTTTTATTACAAGTTAAAATATAATAGATATTAATCACAA
>NW_023422348.1:0-1435 GCF_002922805.2 Oryzias melastigma
TGAGATGTCTGAGGTCTAGTTTGATTTATTTAAAAGTGCCAAAAAAAATTGTCCTAAGCTTAAATTTACACATGACCAGTCAATTAAGGTCCCACTTCTATCATCTTTTGATTTATTATTAAAGCAGTACTTTATTAAGGATTATGCTGTTTTTAGCCAAAATAAAGGAAATATTGTTTTTTTCTAGGACATAGTTTCTGCAGAGTGGCAGGAATTCACCTCTAAGTTGTGGGCAGGACTGTAGGCACTGAGCAACCCCACCTCCCTTTCCTGTCACCCACAATTACTCTCTCCCACTAGCTTACAGCCCCTCATAACCCCAACCTAACATTACCGGTGCAACAAAAATGACGAGCAATATCAGAGCTCTCAAGCTGTACGGTTTCAAGCCAGATTCCAGTTCAGACGAGGAAAACGAAGATGTGCATGCATCTATTTGCATACAAATGGATGCATCAGAATGGAGTGGAGCAGGGATCTTTATCCCCGCTAAATGTAGCTTCTACGTCACTGCTACCATCTTTTTCAAACAGCTTTTTTTTGTCTGCCTCTGATTGACTTCAACTTCAACAAAGAAAATTAATTTTATTTTTAAGGTTATACTTACTTATCTTTATTCAATATGTCCTCTGTGAAAAAAATGCCACAAGAACATGGTAAAAACACAATTTTCATCAAAGTGGATCTTTAAAATGAACATCTAAAGTGTATTTTTTGGGCAAAAACAGACTCTGGTGCAAGGATTTTGCAGACTATGAAAATTATAATGTACCTTAATATAATATCCTGTTTATGGAAATATCCTTTTTTGAGTCGACTTGGGTTTCAAAGAGATTGCTTCTTGAGTAGTTTCTTTTTTTTCTCTCAATCTTTATTTGTAAATTCATGCGAATGTTTCGCGTTAAGCCACACTCGTGATATATATTCACAGGCATACATATTCCTGAGTTTGTTATTAGTAACAAGTTCTGCGTACGTATGTGTGTGCGTGTGTGATGTTTGCTATGTTCTCTGCGTCTGCTTAACCCTCATTGCCCCCATGATGCACTGCTGTGACAGAAAAGGGACAGAAACAGAAGGTTTCATTTAGTTTTATAATTAGTTTAAGTTTGAGCAACAATCTCTCTTTGTTAATCTACAGGATGCTTAAGGAAACTGAAATATGTCACATAAGCGTTTTTATGGAGTCTTAAAGCACAAAAAAGTCCTATCATTACACATCTTTTTTTTGTTTATACTACAAATTTCCACTAAATAATGGAAAATTCCTTTTGTTGTATATCCATATTTACTGTGGACAAACAGACTGACTAAGCCAGGCTGGTGGAATATTAATTTAACTCTTTATTCATGTATTTTTTTAGGAAGACTTGCAGCAGTTGATTCTGACGCCGCTCCCAAACGTTGCCATTCTGGGGCAGGACCCTTTCACAGG
>NW_023422349.1:0-1435 GCF_002922805.2 Oryzias melastigma
ATCGTATCGTATCGTGAGGTACCCAGTGATTCCCAGCCCTAGTCAGAATGTCTCCTCTCTGAAGGGCTTTGAAAAGTTACTCATTCTACCATCTGAGTGAATCTGCCTGTTCCAGACGCTAAATTTAGCTTTATTGTAGCTTCAAATGTTATTTATAGACCACATAACCTGCATTTCCTGCTGATTTCAGTCAAAATTTATGCAAATGAAGCCCTTAACACTCACATTCTGCTTTGACTTATCTTTATTTTATGAAGCTGTGAAAAAAAAACCCATTAAGTGGGTCTTTTGAAAAGTAGTTAGATTTATTGTGACAGTTCTGGAGCATGCGGTCACATCTTCAAACTTTAAAGGAGTTTGTGAAACAACCGACTTCCAGAGCAGAAACTTTCCAAGTGTCCTGGTTTTTCTCATCAGGAGGAAAACAGATTCACAGATAATCAGATCCCTGTTGGAAAATCTGGGAAAAATCTTTTAAACTATCCCCCCCCCCCATTCTGATACATCCACTTGCAAACATACAGATCCATGTTTTCCTGTAAACAGATTGATGATGGGAAGAGGGGGCGGGGTTGCTCCAAGCCAACAGTCACTACATAGAGGTGAATTTCTAATGAACTCCTGCCGCTCTTATGTCTTATAAAATGACACAATTTTCAAAATGTCGTCTTAAAATGACATAATTAGAATTAAAAGACCACTGGGAACACAAAAGATCAAAGGATGATCGTAGTGGATCTTTAATCTTAAAGATCCACTACGATCATCTTTTGATTATGGTTCCAGTAGCAATCTCCTGATACAGTGGGGCAACAAAGTATTTATTCAACCACCAATTGTGTAAGATTTCTGTGTGTCCCAGACCTGTGAGGATCCTCTGTCCTCCACTCGTTACCTGTATTAATGGCACCTGGGTGAACTCGTTAAATAACACCTGTCCACAACCTCAAACAGTCACACTCCCAACTCCAATATGGCCAAGACCAGAGGTCAGCAACCGTTAACGGTAAAAGAACCATTTGGGCCTGTTCTCTACCTAGAAGGAGCTGCATAGAAATACTTTCAGAAATTTGGATTTTCATTCATGACCTTCTTTTTTTGTAAATAAATAGGATTTTTATCTATTTTTTGGCACGAACAAAAACAAATATATAAGAATAACCTAGCAGATCTCAAAATGTGATTTATTTATTTATTTATTTTTAATGTTCATCTCAGCCATCAATTTATAAATGTAACTAATCTAAATCTGGTAAATGCTAATTA
Organism: Oryzias melastigma; assembly: GCF_002922805.2. Taxonomy (NCBI): domain Eukaryota; kingdom Metazoa; phylum Chordata; class Actinopteri; order Beloniformes; family Adrianichthyidae; genus Oryzias; species Oryzias melastigma. The sequence continues at coordinate 1,267 of NW_023422349.1, forward strand.
AGTAATCCTTACTTTAAAAAATGCTATTTTAATTTTTCTTTTATTCTTATAATATTTTTGTTCTTTTCCCCTCTTTGTCCTCAGTAATCTTACCCTGCTAGGTTTTGTTATTTTAGTTTGAGGTTAATCCACTGTGTTATCATGTACAACTTTATTAGCTGGGTCCTCA
>NW_023422350.1:0-1434 GCF_002922805.2 Oryzias melastigma
AAGCCTCAAGACGGTTCTTTATCTTAGCTTGATTCGTTTGATTAGAGACAGTTCTGTTATAAAAAAATACATAATAAAGTTGGTTAACATGACTCGATCTATTCATATTTGGCTAAATAAAAAAACAAAGCTAACAGGCACAACTGGACCTACTTTTGCCAGAGGATTTTACACAAACAAAGTAATTTCTTTGGTCCACGATTCCTCCAGAATTCTCCTACACCGTAACTCTGGTCAAACACTCGGTGGAACAATGTTCAGATTCAGTCCCAACCAAAGTGCTACTAAAACAAATGTCTTCATTGTCCGTCTCTTGCAGGTTGTACTCCTCTTCCAAGTCCACGCAGAGCTCAAGTGACTCCCTCACGCCGCTGGAGTGGTGCCGGAAGGTTCTGGACAGCCCCAAAAATGAGGTGGAGGCTGCCAGGAAGTCCCTGTCCCTGCGGCTGGAACAAGGTGAGGATCCCTAAAAACGTTCACGACTCCAACACTTGTTCTCTGGGACATAGTTTCTGCAGACCGACAGAAGTTCGTAAAAGAGTCTGCTCATTTCCTGTCGTCAACAGTTTCTCTAGCTAGCTTGCAGCCTCACAACGCCAAGCTAACATTAGCGGTGCAACAAAATATATTGGCGTTATCCCCAAAAGTTACATTTTTAAATGTATAATTTGACAAACTGAACTTCAAGAAAGGAGGAGAAGAAGGAATCTTAAAAAAATACAGAAAAAACAATCTGGGAAAACTTAAAGATAGCAAAGTGTTGCTACACGAGGAGGCTAATGCTAGCTCTACTAATGCTAGCAAAACCGTGAACACGGCGAACAGTGAAGGAGACCCGGTGAGCCTGGCGCCAATACTTAGAACTACTCAAATTAAGTTGAAGACATCAAGGGAGGTATTTAGAAGACTTGATGAGGCGGAAGGAGGAATTCTGGGAAATGAGGAGGAGCTTCAAAGCATGGATGAGGTGCTAACCGAAATAATGAAAACAGATTTTAAAAGGAAAAAAAAACTCTTGCTATGTACACTGTAAAAAGTGAAACTTTGGACCAATTAACTAAAGTTCTGTAATTTGTTACATTTAAAATTGTTAGTTATCATCAAGTTAAATTTTGATGTGATGGTTTATTCAATTTAAAAATGTAATAAAAACTGATATATTTAAATATAGAGAGCTTTTGTTAATTGATCCAATGCTTCATTTTTTACAGTTAAAGTTGCTAAAAAAAAACAAGTAATTTAGATGAAATAAAACTATAAATGTTAATTTATATATATTATATTAGCTGTTAGATCTGCTTTTGTCAAAAATATTTTTAAAAATATTTGACTTTTTAATTCATTGAGTTTTGAACATATTGGAGTTCCGTACAAATTGAAAGAACTTGATGCTGGGTTCTAGTTGATGACCGTCTTCCACCTGCAGCACTGAAG
>NW_023422351.1:0-1434 GCF_002922805.2 Oryzias melastigma
TCCACATGGGGATGGAGCAGCTGACCGCCACCGGCGTTCTTCTCAGAACAGGAAGAAGCTCCTGCAGAACCAGGTTCCAGGAAAAACCTGCAGAACTGCTGCTCAGAGGATGACAAAGATCTCCAAATCAAAGTGTAAAGAGGGCGGAGCCTCGCGGAGGGCGTCCGTTTGAGAGGCGGTGGAGATGTTAAACCAGAACATTCAGGAGCAAAAACCAGTTTAGTGTCTGCTGGTGAGGGAAGCTTCAGAAACAGAAGCTTCAGTGTTTCTGTAGCTTTCTTCTGCTTCAGCATCATCTGATCCTCTGAAGGAAGTTCAGGGGAACAAAACGTTTCCTCACCTCAACATCCAACGTCATTCATGCAACTCAGCCCAGAAAGAAGAAGTCAGCACCTATACAGTCGACGTGTATACAATGAGCGCGTATACAGTCAGCACGTATACAGTCTGTGCGTATACAGTCATCAAGTATACAGTCTGTGCGTATACAGTCAACGTGTATACAATGAGCGCGTATACAATGAGCGCGTATACAGTCGGTACATGTACAGTCAGCACGTATACAGTCAACGTGTAAACAGTGAGCGCGTATACAGTCAGTACATGTACAGTCTGTGCGTATACAGTCAGCACATATACAGTCAGTACATGTACAGTCAGGACGTATACAGTCAGCTCCAACAGCAAGGAAAAGGTCGGAATCCTCGACCTGCGGACGCTTTTCCCGCCCTGCTGTTGGCGACAGAAACGGCGGCGGATTGTCTCTGTCCGTTCTTCAGCTTGGCTCTCGTGACACTGAAACTTTGAGTGTATTCAGAAAGTCAAACTGATGTAGAGAGCAGACAAACCTTAGAGGATGACATCATGGATGGACAAAAGCGTCTCTTCAAACTCACCTGGACGTGAAAACAATCTTCCCGCTGCGTTCATAAGATGGTGAATCCTCCATGAACGGCAGCAGAAACGTCTCTTCCTGTTCCTGGAGGTTTAGGTTGACCAACCACAACACCAGGACTCGAGTCATCACTGGAGTCATGACTCAAGACTGCACCTGGTCTCGGATGGGTACAAGGACCAGAAAGGTGCATGACTTTAAAACAAGTCATAATGCTCTTTGTTGAAGGGTCAATACTTGTAACAGTCAGGACTTATTAACGAGTCATGACTTGTAACAGAGTCAGGGTATGTTAACAAATCAAGACTTGTTAACGAGTCAGGACATGTTAATGAGTCGGTACTTGTTAATTTGTCAGGGCTTGTCAAGTGATTGGGACTTGTTAACGAGTCAGGACTTGTTAATTTGTCTGAGCTTGTTAATTTGTCGGGGCTTGTTAAGTGGTTGGGACTTGTTAACGAGTCAGGATTTGAAGCAGAGTCAGGGTGTGTTAACAAATCAGGACTTGTTAACAGGTTGGGACTTGTTAATAAGTCTGA
>NW_023422352.1:0-1434 GCF_002922805.2 Oryzias melastigma
TCAACACAGAAGTTAAAGCTCGGATGTTAAAGGGTTAACTACAGTGCTCAAGCATATTGGAAACTTCTTTATGCCATTGAGTGGCCATACCAATCAGCAATGGGCAAAGGTTATGATCAATACATGTGGACATTGCTCTGGGATTATGCAAAAAAGAACAGATGACAACCCAACGGCTCAATGAAACCACACTTACAGGTGATGCGATGTCATGGTACCTTGTATCAAACAAATCAATCCCCCATTGATCTGACCCACAAAGTTCCCAAACTGGAAAATAAAGAATTTCATTTGTACTGAACTTTAAATTGGCAGGGAAAACTGGAAAGATGATAAAAACTTTTAAGCATAGAGTTATTTAAAGGCAGGACGTTTTTTTTTTGTTTTTTTTTAACATCCTCAAGCTATATCTAAATATATATTATTTCCCCTGTAGTTCCAGATGATGTCTTTGCTCCAAACTACATATGGAAGGGTTCCTATAATTACCGTGGGAGGAAGCAGCCAATGACACTGAGCATCACAAGCTTTAACTCCACAACTGGGCGAGTCAACGTCACTCTCAGCAACGGCAACATGGAGCTTCTCCTGTCAGGCATGTGACTCAGCACTCCTACTCTCTGCGCTGCCGTACTCCCTGTGAACGGGAATGTATAGATGTACCAAAGCATGACTAAAACGTAACGCCATGGTCATTTATCATGTTTATGGTTCCGTACTACAGGATATAGTAGTAAAATGTTGATATCCACTGTGAATACAAACAGGGACTTTTTATGTTAGTATTGAGCTCCTGCTATAAACACTGTTACATGCTGTGCTGCTTCTTAATGCGCACATTTGACACGGACACACAAGCCTCATGGGGTCCCTGACAGCATCAGCAGGGGGTTAGGAACATTTTTAAAACATGAATCCAGTTGAAGCAAAAACCAAGTTCGTGAAGTAGCAGAGAACATAAAAATCGAAAGGCACAAGCATGCTGCTATTACACCATTGACATGTTTCATGTAGCTTAAAAGAGCAGTTTTAGATCAATACCAGCTAAAGCTGAACCAGCAGATCAGCACAAAAGCCAGAGCCCAGTAGCTTAAAACTTACAATGTTTCCTTTTTAAGATGTCAAGATTCCTTTAATCCCACTTCACTCTTAAAGCAGTACTATAAAAAGAGTAAATATACCTATATCTAAATCTTTTCTGTGCTAGGAACTGGAAAACATGAGATGTAAACTGTTGGGATTTTTTGTTTAGCATAGATAACAGAGAAAGACAAGCAGTTAAAGACATATACATCCCAGTGTTAAGAATTTTAATTTAGTTTTAGTCATAGTCTTTTGACTAAAATAGGGTTTAGTTTTAGTCGCAATTTAGTCATATTGATTCTATTCATTTTAGTCAAATTTTAGTCGACGAAATTACAGTAGATATTTAGT
>NW_023422353.1:0-890 GCF_002922805.2 Oryzias melastigma
TACGCCCTCCATCATCAGGAAAAATGCCACAAGAACACATTAAAAACACCCTTTCAATCAGGACAAAACTAGTTAAAAACATTTACATAACACAGAGTTTTGACCTTTTTATGTTTATATTTATGGAGGATCAACTCGTATAAAATGGGATTTCTGTCAAACAAGCTCTTCTACAAGCGTATTTTCTCCCTATAAAGGTTCTTTGTGGAACTCACTGAAATAAAAGCTTCAAAGGAGAAACTAAAGTGATGAAATGTCGCCCCCTGCTGGATCAAAGTGGAAGCTAAGTGTTAACATCATTATCGCTCTTCTTTTCCTCATTTTCAGCTTATTTCTCACTCCTGGTGATTTTCAGAGAAATGTATGATGAAGTTTTCATTTTTACGTCCAGTCGGGTTTTACTCTGATAAACTTTAAGGTTTAAGTTGATTTATTCTGGAATAATATTCCTGTCTTTTTATTATTTATAATTATGTTAAAAATGCAGTTTTAAAGTTTTAAAAATTGGCATTCTGCTAGCTGTTTGGACTATTATTTCTATTTTTTAGGCTGTTTTGGGGTTTGGCTTATATTTCACCTACATGTTAGAAGTTTTGGCTAATTGAGACTTTTTTAAAAGTTTTTTTAGAGGACATTTTTTTATCTGATATTTTAACTTCTTTTCTTTTAAAAAAATGAATTTTACAATTTTTCTTTAAACGTTGTTGTAGTAAATAGCATTTGTGTCAACCCAACGTGGTTGATGACAACACAAATGGTCCAAAACAAAATGCTTTTTAACACGTGCACGATCTTAACCTGAAACGTGCACACATAAGGCCCTAGAGCGGCTGGAACACCTGACCTTTTAGCCTCGTATCAAAAAGCGCCCTGTTTTTAACATTTTTATT
>NW_023422353.1:1220-1434 GCF_002922805.2 Oryzias melastigma
GTCTGATGATGACATTAAATCAGAATCATTTCAGAATTCTGGGGATGAAAGTTGTTGGATCTGTGTTGAAAATATTACAATTTGTCTCCTGTTGATTCTGCTGCATCACAAAGTCAAAATAAAGAGTCTCAATGATGTTTTCCAGGTCTATGATAAAGAGAACTCAAGTTGAGATAAAAAATGACACTTGTATCTCTTAGTACTTTATTTTGAA
>NW_023422354.1:0-1434 GCF_002922805.2 Oryzias melastigma
TTTCAAAGTAATCAGTGACTTCAAGAAAACATCCAAACATGTTATCCTAGCGTAGAATCTGTGTGCACCTTAAACTAGGTAAATATTTGCTGTGCTGATTTATGTTGTTTTTTTTTTGTATGTTTGTTTGTTTTGTTGTTGTTTGTTTGAAAAGATAATAAAATATAATTACAAAAAATTAGCTTTAAACATTTGTTTGAAATCAGGAGTAATAAATATACCTAAATATATCAAACCTGTGGGGGACCACTTAAATGGGGGAAAGTTACAAACTGTGGGCTTGACAGTTAGTGGCATAGCTTCAGATTTTGAGAAATTGATCTTATATCCAGAAAAAACACCAAATTCATTAATTTTTTGCGTTAGGCTTTGAATTGAAATAGCTGGATTTGTCAGGAATATTAAAATATCATCCGCATATAAAGAGATCTTATGAACCTTGTGGGCGACAGTCAGTCCGGATATTGTGGGGTCACAACGAATTGCCTCAGCTAATGGTTCAATTGCTATTGCAAATAATAATGGAGAAAGTGGGCACCCTTGTCCATTTCCCCTTTGAACCTCAAAATTTCTTGATCTGACCCTATTAGTTACAACTGCTGCCATTGGTTGGTTATACAGAATTTTAATCCATTTAATAAAAATACTACCCAAACCAAATTTTTCCAGCGTGAAAAATAAATATGGCCATTCAACACGGTCGAACGCCTTCTCTGCATCTAAGGAAACCACAAGGCCATCGATTTTCTGTTGCTGAGAAAACTGAATCACATTTAGTAATCTTCTTATATTGTTACAAGAGTTTCGGGCTTAAATAAAACCTGTTTGGTCGTTTTTGATGAGAAAGGGCAAATATTTTTCCAATCGTGATGAAAGTATTTTAGACATTATTTTTAAATCCACATTAAGTAAAGAGATTGGTCTATAAGAAGTACAGTTTTCTGGGGATTTCCCTTTTTAAGAATTAATGAGATGTTAGCTTCTCTTAAAGTTGGTGGTAAAATGCCAACCTGAAATGAGTGACATATTTAAATATGGTTCTACAAATAGATCTTCAAATTGTTTGTAATATTCACTGGGAAATCCATCAGGCCCTGGGGCCTTCCCACACTGGAGTGATCTAATGGCCTCCTGGACTTCTTGCTTTGAAAAGGGGGTATTGAGAGCATGTCTATTATCATTACTCAGAGTAGGTAAGTTTATATTGGAAAAAAAACTGTTCATGTCTCTTTGCACATCATTATCTTGTTCAGATTTGTATAAACCATTATAGAAGTTACAAAAAACATCATTAATTATTACAGGATTAGTAGTAGAGATGCCCAATTCATCTGTAATTGAAGAAGTAACTTGAGAAAAGGTTTGTTTTTTTTGTTAAGTATGCCAAATATCTGCCTGGTTTATCTCCATATTCAAACAATTTTTGTTTTGCAA
>NW_023422355.1:0-1434 GCF_002922805.2 Oryzias melastigma
TGATGGCTGACTAGCACTCACAGATGCTCTTTTATTTATACACCCATTTCGTTCAGCTACTACAACCTGCAGGAGGAGGAAAAATATGGATAAACTTTCATTTTAGAAAATGTTATGTTCATTACATTGCTTTATTTTACTCTTTTTTGGTATGTATGTGCTTTAGAGGAAAAATCAAAAAGACATTCAAAGTTAGAAGAATTAAAAAAAGAAATTGAAATAATAAAAAAAATGAACCACATATAAAAAGATAAAAATAGCTGAGTATAAGAAAGATGTGTAACATTTTAGGGTGATGAAAGAGAAGGAGAGCTTTGAGGAACTGAGGCACATTATTTGCTGTGGCAACCCCTAAAAATAAAAAACCAAACAACAAATTCCAGAAACATCTCTATTTAGAACACTAAAATTCTAAAGAACATCAAAGTGGAAGAAGGAACGAAGGACCTGATCATGGTGGATAAACTACACTCCACAACGCCAAACATGTGAATTCTGTGTCAAAAACACGATGCGTGTTTTAAAAAGGCAGGATTAAAAAGTAAACACTAAGGTGGAGTTGTAGAAAAGCTCACCCAGGAAAGCAGACGGTGAAACGGTGCCGTTACTGCGGGAAACCATGACGCTGATGCCGGTCTCCACGAACGGAACGGAGAACTCCACCACCTCTGACCGCTCCTCATTGATGGTGAGGGAGCCGATGGCCATGTCAGCTCTGTTGGAGACCACCTGAAGAGCAAAGCAACCAAGACTTGATCAGATGTTAAGTGCAACTAAAGGAGATGCATTTGTGGACCAAAGACGACAATTAGTTAGAGTTAAAAATATATTAAGTTATTAAACCAACTCTCATTGGAATACATCAGAAGAGGGATTGTGGTAAAAGGATGCTGAGGGTTTGGTCAAGGAGGACATGTGGGTTGTTGATGTGTACAAGAAGAATGCAGACAAACAGCTAGATAGAGGAGAATGATTCAGAAATTCCCAAATGAAACAGTCAAAAGGAAAAGATTAAAATGTCTCCCAAAACACATTACTCAAGAATCTACCAACTCAACTATAAACTTTGTAAGATGAGTTAAAATATTCTAAAAGTAGGCTACCTATATTTATGTGAATAAATCTTACATACACTAGGCGATTTGACATGTTCCTGTGATTTTTTTTTTCATGACATATATGTATTTTGTCAAAATTGAATTTCAAGAAGAGGATTTAACACCCAAAACAATCTGTCAGACAAAATAAGAGATTTAATCAATTTGAAACTTTCAAACAAAATCATTTTTAAAGCACCTTTTATTTAAAGAAACAGCTCAAGGTGCTGTACATGGCAAACATAAGAACAATATTCCCCAAGATAAACCCCTCAATATACACAAACATACACAAATAAAGGAGAAATGATAAGAGAAGACAAACTAAATAAAAGAG
>NW_023422356.1:0-1434 GCF_002922805.2 Oryzias melastigma
TTCAATGTTTTTATAGATAAAATGATTCGTGGAACTTAAATCAAGTTTGAAATAGTTCATTTTCACACATTGATTATCAGCATCTTCATTAATTGTGTTTTTGTAATATTTATTTACTGGAAAGTATTCTATTTTCTCTTCTAGAAATTCTGGTCATCACTCTGACATGAGATAGTAATGACTCCACCAAAAACCGCTGAGAAAATCTTAGAAGAGTTTCCATAAAACTATTTTTTTTTGTCAAATCTAGCTATTTGTTAAGGCTAGTCAACTAAAAAGAAATTAAAATCCTGATCCGTGAGACTTTCTGGAGAACCGCCTCTGGCTGGCCACAAAGATCAGGGTGACACGTATCTCCAAATCGGAACCACTTTTTCTCTTAAGTGGTTCGAATTCCTTCACTATCACTAGAGCACCATTTGGAAGCCAATTCCAAAATCCAGTGTCTAAGAAATTTCCCAGAAGTCTCTGGTGTACATCAATGCTCACCAGCGTGATGAATAAAGATCACAATGCATTTCCTTTGAGCGATTTGGCATTTAAATATATATTTTTTATGAACCATCCCAGCTTTCATTTTCAGAACACATTTGTAAAATGTTCAAACTTATTTGGTTTTTAGTTCGGGAAATCTGCCATATTTGGCATTAAAAAACAAAAGTAGACGGCGTCTGAATTGATGTTAAAATGTAGTTTTTTGTGTTTTATTTTTAGTAGTTGGAGAGTAGAGAGGAAATACTGACTTACTCTAATATCATGACTAATAGCAACTTTTTTACTACATTTATATTGTAACTAAACACGATTGGATGGTTCAGTTGGGTCTGCCATGCTGGACATCAAGGTTCAATTCCCAGTGTTGGTTCTTGGGCTGGACCCTTTACGCTACAGCCTAACTATGGAGCATTTAGGGTTTTAGGCTTGTGAGGAGCTATAAGTTACATCAGGAGTGTCAAACTCAATCACACAGGGGGTCAAAATCCAAAAAACATCTTATGTCGTGGTCTGAACACGAAAAACATTTATTGAAAACTAAATTTTTAAAACTTGAAAACTGTAACTTTTAACATAATTGTGAATAATATATGAATGAATGAATGAATGAATGAATGAATGAATGAATGAAATGGTTTATTTCGAGCAATCCGGTCATAATACATGAAATAACATCACTTAATGAATCACTGAATGAATCAGTAGATCACTTGAAAGGGAGTTGAAGGAAGTGAACTTATATAATCCCTCCCCGGCTCGACCTGATAAAAAGGCAGGAATTTTATTCCAGACAAAAAGAACTTAAACCTTAAACATTCAATATTTTACTTTCAATAAAAACGTATTTTGTCTAAATTATGCAAGTCAGAAATAAATGCAAGATAACATCGAGTCATTAATAACAATAAAATAAAATGATCTGGAGGGCCGGATAGAATT
>NW_023422357.1:0-1434 GCF_002922805.2 Oryzias melastigma
TTTGCAACTGAACCCAGTGAGTGACCATTACTGGACCCAAAAGAGCGGAATCTACGCTGAAAATAGAGTGATGTAGTGCAGATTTAATGGTGGGTTTACACCAATTCGCCAAATTTGCATCTGCATCATCTCTTTTAATATGTGTCAAATTTGCTTCTTGGTTTCACTAAATGGAAGTATTGATTATAACCCCAACCCTACCAGATTATGTCAATGCTGGAAAGACATGGATGATGTTGAGAAATCAGGTGTATTTAGTGTTGAGAGCTCCACAAATCAGCAATTTTGTCTCCATATATGTGTTCATGAGATCATTCAGAGATTCTCACAGTACATTGTGGTTCAGCATCTACTGCAGGAGCTGCGTCAAAAAGATGGTCGCTTTCAGCGGTACTTCCTCCTCTCTCTGACCCAGTTTGACAATACTTCGATTACATCACCAACACTTCAAAGGCCAAAGATGAGTTCCTGATTAGCTGTTGAAAATACATTCTTTGTCAAGTTATAGATTTTTTAACTTAAAAGTGGTGGCCTGCGGGCTATTTGCGCCCCCCAAGTTGATATTTTGAGGTCCCTGCCCTAATATGAGAGTTCAACATCTTTTAAGCAATATCTTCTGTGTTTCTATGCTTTTTTGATGACAGCTTTGTGTTTGCTTTGTGATGCTTCAGCTAGCTTTATGCTTAAAACTTAGCATTTATATTGTTGTTGGATCTGGTCATCAGAAAAACCCTTAGCAACAGTTGCTAGTATTGTTAACTCCTGTTGTTTGAAGATATTGCTTAGTAGTGCATAGACATGAACAAATGTTCAATACACTTGTTCACTAGACATAGTTTGAAAACCCTGGCTTACATAGTCATGTGATCTATTGATACAGCATGATTTTAAATGACTTGTGGCTGTTTTGGTAAGGTATAGATCTCTGATTAGAAGTTATGATCATCAAGACATTGATAATTCATCTAAAGTAAATGGTATGGTTGAGGCGGGGTGCGATTATATAAATTCGCTTCCTCCCAATCCCTTTCAAACTATCTATAATTTGATGCTTTGTTATGTCTGACACATCTTTGTATGGATGTAAATCATATGCTAATTATATGCATGCATTATACTTTTTTTGACTGCTTGAAATAAACCATTTCAAATCAGGTCAAATCTTGATCCAAAGGTATAACCTGCCTTACTTTGGTATCATGCTATCGCGGACTATACAAATAGTATTGAAAACATTTTGTGTGCTACAATTTTCTAATTTGAATCAAACATCTTTTTTTAAATTTAAGTAAAAAAAAAAAAGAAAATGTTAATTTCCAAACGAGATGCTGAATTGGGTATAAGTCCATTTGGATGTACCCACAGGACAGTACCTCTTCTCTGTACATTTACATACTACATAATGAGGCTCCAGTAGCATAACTGGGTTTTATG
>NW_023422358.1:0-1434 GCF_002922805.2 Oryzias melastigma
CACTATAAAAAGTTACACCATCACTATTGCCGTATAATTTTACCCGATATAATATACCCAATAAAAAGTATTTGTCTTAAAAAATAAATCAAAATGTGACAACAAATGATATCTTTTCAACTGTGGTAAATGTAACAAAATGGAAAATAAAAACACAGGAAGATCCTAGAAACATGCTCAAAAATTACAGAAAAATTAGGAATTTGAGAGAAATAAAAATGACTTTAAAATAAAATAATGTTACTGGAGACTTGGCCTCTGGTCCATCCATACCTGGGATATGTGAGGCTTTACCCAGGGACTTATGACACTCAGCAATGCAGCATATTGAAAATTGTGTAATTACTTTTATGAAAATAATTCTCTATGGTTAAACAACATTTCTGCTCAATTGGTTGCCTGAACATCGTGGAGAATAAAAACTGATCTTTATTTAGGTAGAATTTCTGGATCAAAAGTAAATGTGTTGATTAAAACTGGATTTTTAGCTACTGTAAAGTCTTTAAGCACTTACAGTTGTCAGTTAAAGGATATATTGATATATTAGGTGTAAATTTTAATTAAATGGAAAAAAAACCTTTGAGATTTTGGTTGGAATGTAAGTTTGAAAGTTAATAATTAACAAGAATCTTTATTGATACTGTCTGAGAGATCATAAGAGTGCTGAAGCCAAATTCTCTAGTAGGGCTTTAGAATGGGAATAAGTGTGCTGTGATATCAAATAGTGTAGTTAGGGCAGAACTGCAATAAAACTAAAAAATTAAGATGCCACTAAAGTATTGGTGGAAAGAAGGAAGGATCAAAGTTTGTCTGCTTCAATGTGAGAAACTGATTATGTCTATACAACAAAAAACTAAATCGTTCAGATTTATCTGCTGTTTTTGTACAAAAGCATAAACTACACGTTGTTCCTCAACACACACCTTTTACATTTCCTCTTAAAAATGAGAATAAATAAATAAAAAATGGAGACGCTGCTATCCATCTGACATTTCAAATCTCTTGAAGAACATGTACTTTTTATTTTAAAAGTTTAAATTTAAGATAATATACATTTGTTAAATCAAGACTATATGGAATGAATTTTAACCCTTAAACACCAGAGCTCCAGAGTTTATGTTCTTTGATTTACTGTATTTTTTAAATTGTTAACACAATCAACGTAATTCTAGTCGATTCTGAAGGAGATCCTTTAGAATCTACTGGAATTATTTTGATCATTTTGGTGGTAGAAAAGCTACAGTTTGATAAAGATTTTGTGTCTTCGATGCCTCAGGGGTTAAAGGGTAAAATAATGTAAAAAGTTATATGTGAAAGAAGGATTTCACAATTTTTGTTCTTACTAAATTTATGCGATTTGTTTGTTGTGAAAATACGTAATAAATCAACCTAATTCTTGCAATTTTGTTTGCTTCCTGTGTTCGTAGTAAAAGC
>NW_023422359.1:0-1433 GCF_002922805.2 Oryzias melastigma
ACTTCATCTTCAAAACCAAAACCTTTATTCAGTTTAGTTAGAAAACATCCGTTTACAGTTGAATCATTATAAAAAAAAGTGCTGAATAGAACAAAAAAAAAACAACTAAACATGATCAAGAATGAACCAAACAATGGAGTGGCAGAACCGGAGGAGCTCACACTGCCCAGCAATGTGCTTAATTTAGCGGTCAAAACAAAAACGGGGCCTAAAAAAGTCAAACTACCTTAGAAATACTGACGTTTCATTTAATGTTTCAGGATTTTTCTACATTTTGGTGTAGAAAAGCAGCGAAACCAGCCTCTGGAGGTAGAAGGAACCGTTTTGTGAAGCAGATTTTACAGATCATGTGAAATACGTCAGGGGTTCAAAGTGCTGACAGCAGAGTGTCCTAGTCCAAAAATTTAAGAGAAGTCGTCGCCACAAGGTCACACAACTCAGTTTCTAAAGCAAACGAGCACAAAGGAAACTCTCAAATCATCTGTGCAAACTTTAGAGATGCTTTAGTGGTTTTCCAGTCTCTCCAATCTTCATTCTCTCTCGTCTTGTTCAGATCTCTCACATGACGGGGTAGCTGGCGAGGTTAGCGATGCCGCAGGCGTTGCCACGGTTACGAGCCATGAGGACGTAGCCCTTGTTGCCCCAGGTTTCACCCCAGCTGGAGGTAAAGATGGAGAGGTGAGATCATTGTTAAATGACAGACATCAAATCCCCACAGACAGAATCGTCTCACGATGGCTGGATTCATCAACAGGTGATGAGCTCACCTGTTCTTCACAATCCAGAACTTCCTCCCCTTGGCGTTCACACCGTACCCGACGGCCAGGACGGCGTGGTTGATGTCTTCTTTGTTGCAGTTGCGGTCGTAGTAAATACCTGGTCACATGACAGATGAGATAAATATGAGCTGGATATTTTATTTTTTTAATTCATGCTTGAAAAATCTTAAAGAGTTTGAAATTTCTGACAAGAAAAAAAAATGACAGAAAATTGAACTTTTATGGAATTAACCCCATTGATGGGAAAATATATATATTTATGAGATTTAGATAGTTGTGATCCTTTGGGTGATTTGGTAACTTTTTGCAAATGTGACATGAGCGTTCAATAAAAAAACACCTTATTACCCGTTGTCTCAAATTTGATACACACATTTTTATCATGGTTTAACTGTATTATAAAGATTTTTTCCATTATTTCCATACAGAAAGTAGTCAATTAAAATACTAAAAAAAAGCAATAGATGATTTTTTTCTCACCAGATAGTTGTGAAAATTAGAAAAACCTTTCCCCCAAATGTACTTGAGATTTTGTAGAAGCAGTTTTTTGAGATGGCCAGAAATTCATGCATCAAATATGATATGAAAGTTTTTAAACTAAGTTTTGAATCAAGCTTGAATTTGTTTTAATAGTTAAACTTGGTCATTTGAACT
>NW_023422360.1:0-1432 GCF_002922805.2 Oryzias melastigma
ATTAGAAATTTGCCTCTAAACTGTGGGTGAAGAAACTCCGGCCCCCTTTCCCCTCCCCGTTACTGACACCTTGGAGCCTCTTCCCCCCACCAGCATCATTTATGTCACAAATACATTCTGTTTCAAACTACATGTTTTTGTCTGCTCCTGATTCTTGACAATTTAACCCTTGAACTCTCTCACCCTTATACTGATGTGTGATCCCTCTGTGAGTCCAAGTGGACAAAAGTGGACAGGATCTTATGTTCAAGGACACCAGTGAAGATAAAAAAAAAATAAATCATAGAAAAGTTCAGTGTGCCGTCTTGTGGGTCCAGATGACCCCACTTTTAAAGTAAACATGTCTAAGATAGCACAAGGGTTAAATAAAATACTCAAACTCAATTTTAAGATCGATTTTCTTACTCTGTCCTCTATCACCAGACAAATACCAATAGAGAATGTTAAATCACCTCTTTCATCAGGGCGGGTCTTAATTGTGACCCACTGCAGGTCCAAAGTCTGGCCTCTTCCAAAAACTGTTTTGTAGGATTTCTTTATTATGGTCGGCTAAATTCTGTTCCAAACATGTGACGACACCATCGCTGGACCATTCTGCAGCGCCTTCATCCATATATTTTCTTTAAGTTGACTGTGAGGAGAAGTGCTTCCATGAAGAAAAAAAAAAAACTCTAGCAAACCAAGTGCAGATCGGTGAGAGCTGATGGGAATATGCCGACAGCTGAACCCCAATGAGACACTTTGGGCTACATTAATAACATTTGACACTCCTGCTTTAGACTCTTTATTCTTAGAGTTTCCACCCCTCATACTAGAACTAATCAAGCAGCTGGAGGTGAAAGTAAACAGAAATCCAGGTGGAATCCTCCTTCCTGCCCTGTTGAGGAGCTTCAACAGAAGAATGAGACATGGTGGAACGTGCTGCACAGCTTTTATTTCAGGTGTAAACCTGTAGAAGGTTCAGCTGTGGTCACATGTTCCTCCTGCAGCCAGAAGACCTCGAGGACCAGTCCAGGCTGCTTCCTGGACACATCTGGACCAGTGAGGTCTCTGCAGTCCTGATTGGACCGTCAGGAACCTGTGAGATGGAGAACCTGCAGACGCGTGCAGAGCCTCATCAGAGCGCCGCTGGCGAGTAGTGGAAGCGCCTGAACAGGACTCTCCTCTGTTTGTAGCGAGTGTGAGACCTGGCAGCGCGGCCTCGGGTCCACGAGTTTACACTGGTAAGAACGGGCTGCTGGTTGCTGTTCAAGTCGGATCCAGAACGCCGGCCTCCAGATGACGGGCTGCTGGGAGCAGCACGCCCACCCGCCTCCTCACCCTCTGCGCTCCGGAGGAGTCTGGGGGATGCGACAGGATTCACTGGAGACAAATCCTTCCTGTAGTAAGGAGTTAAATCGATCAGGAGGGGGACGACCTTTGGTGTGAGGGA
>NW_023422361.1:0-1432 GCF_002922805.2 Oryzias melastigma
GGTTTGTCTGCAGTTTCCATGGAGGCCCCCACCTGTGTGCGCCCGAATCGGCTTAAGTGGGCACTTTGTGGGCTGGCTTCCTGTGCTAGGCAGTTGCCCGGTGGACCCCAGGGTTCGACGGAGTGAGCGAGCACCGCCACCCAGGGCTGGCAAAGCTAGCATGGTCGCCCCCTCAGGCTGCCGGTACCTGGGCAGTAGAGCCAATGTAGAGCAAACACAGATGGGGCCACCACAGAAAATGCGGACAAACCCAATTTAGTCCCATATTTTCTGCCCTTTTAAACCATATGAAGCCCACTTGCTGACTGTGGAGGGGCTAGTTAGTGCTGTTCAAGTGATAAGTCAGCCTGTGTACTGTGCGGTGACCCCTAGCGCACCCATTGTTAGTCTGATTGTTAAGTTTCGTTTCCAATGAGTGGTCCAGTGCGGCCCGGTCTGGTATTTCGAGTATTTCCATTGTTAAATGGGCCAATTACACATGACTAAACCCTACCTCTTGAGGGTCCCCATCCGTTGAAGGTCCTTAGAAAAATGGAATGGGACAGTTGGGGCGGAGCCGCTGTTGCCACCCGTTGATTGGTAGAAAACGTTGACATTAGAAAGCACCACTCTCACCACTACAAGTCACCTGCACACATTGTGCATGCATTTACACCCGTTAAGTAACAAACCCGTACGTGCACCTGAATAATAACTAGAGTGAGGCGTAAGAGCACCATATGACAAAAACTCCAATAGTTCATAAGTGTCTGCGAACTACATTATCCTTAAAAAATACTTCATGATACACTTACCACATGCATGACAATCATTCCTTCCATTTTCATGACGTTCCTTAACGTTGGCTGCATGATCCTTTTAGGAACTCATGGACCTGTTTTCAACCCTCTTCAGGCCAACCTAAACACCTGCAACACCTGTACGAGTCAACCTCCCGTACGGATGCATGTGACTAAGGCATTAGTTGTTGCAACTGTGTAAATATGGGTTGAGATCAAGTCCAGAACTCCCAAAACTTAATGACTGCAATGTAATGTGGCCTCTGTAACCCAACTGCTTATGCATCATTTGTGCAAAAACCAAAATGTTCTACCATGTAGTTGGTAGGTTGTAAAGGCTTTCAAGTTATTTTCTCCTCCTTTTTCACATGCTTCTTCTGTTGAATCACAAAGATCAAAGTTATCGTTTGATTTTGTCAAGATTTACAACCATCATTTTAGAACAGCCAAATAGATAATTTAGTATTGACCTGATAAATCTCAACTCTTTCATGTTCTGATTACTTCTGAAGTCCCTCAGGGAAACATTTCAGTACCCCTTTTATTCTTTTTTAGACTTTGTCTTTTAAAGGAAAATAATTTTACTTAATCTCTGCTGCAATAAATGTGCTTCACTCCATAGGGGGCAAACTCAGTCATAACTGTCCCAAACT
>NW_023422362.1:0-1432 GCF_002922805.2 Oryzias melastigma
TGTGTCTACTCACAGTGTTAGCTCGGTCTTAAGAGGTTAAACCGTCAGTTTTTTTTTAATGAATATTTGCTTAATGTTAGTTTCTCATATAGTTGTTTCATTAAAACAAAAGAAAAGTTTTAATTTTTGGATACCATGTTGCTTCTTCCAATTAAAACCAGCCCAAAATATTAAAACGAACTATTTTAGTCATGTGTTCTATTGGAAAATCTAAAATGTTTCATTATTAATTTACATATAGAGCACAACCTCAAATGTTTTTGCAGCTCTTAATGTTTTTTTTGCTCATTTTAAAAAGCCAAATCAGGATTAAAACGTATAAATCTTCCGGTGGGAGCAAGACCTCCTTTTCTCCTCAGACCAGCAAAAACGTCTTGTTTGCTTGTTTATTTAAACCTCTTCAGCTGGTTCCTCTGTGTGGAATTTCTCAGTTTATCCAAAATTAGGAACAAAGCCCGACTGGTCACTTCAGAACGTCACTTTTTGACTCAAATGTTTCTTTAGATTGTTCAGGTGAGTGAAGCTCATAAGACTCAAATGTAGTTACTTTGCTCTGCATTATAACCCACTCATTAAAAAAAAAAATCTTTCCAGTGTTCTTTTCATCGTAATAATATAATTGTTGCCAAAATTTTAAAAATATATTGAGAGTTTCTACATTTTATCAGTAGTTTTCATATATACACACATTCAAAATAACAGTTACATCAATCTTCAGAAGAATGAATGTAATCCTTGCCCACCAACCAGACACAAAACCCAATATAGTGACTTTACTCCACATTATCAATACATGGTTATTTCATTTCAGATAAGTATGTTTTTAGTGATGATTTAAAATAGAGTTGACTCTGATTTCCAATATGAAATTTATCTGCACAGAACTGTCATTAGAAATGCACCTCTAAGTTGTGGACCGAGCAACCCCGCCCCCATCCCCGTTACTGAGAGATCTCTTTCATTTTCCTAACATATGTCCTCCATCAGAAAAATGCCACAAGATGTTTAAAAAAAAAAATATATATATATATATATATAGCGACTAGGTTTGTCTTGTATCCATTAGTTCTAGATTACGGATTTATATAAACATATTCAACTGAATTTTCCTTTTTTAAGTTTAACTTGAAACTCTTTGTTTGAAAGGAAATCTTAATAGAGCTGCTTTTGAAGTTTTTATGGAGACTTAAGGCTAAAGCTTTAGTGGTTTTTTAATATCTTTAAATAAACTCCAGAGAAGTAGACCCACAGCTTAATACTACCACTGCCATGCTTCTTTGCAGTGAAGGATGAGCAATAAAAGGTGGCTAAAAGTTCTTAAGTGATTTTTCTCCTAAACAGTTGGTCAAAACTCAATCTTCTTTATGAATATATTTGACTTTTTGATGAAAGGTTTTGGGTATAGATGGATCTGAACCATCAACCCAACTCT
>NW_023422363.1:0-1432 GCF_002922805.2 Oryzias melastigma
GTAAGTTTTTTATGGGGCCATGAGATCAACTAAATAAATGCCTCTACCAGGGTAAAGCATTTGCTGCAAATAAACAGAGACTAAATGTATTCATCCATATTTTATGTCTGCTTTATCATAAGTAGAGTGCCACAGCGTGTAGGAGCTTATGCCACCTGTCACACAAAGAGACAACATATGCACACACTAAATAATGAAGGGCAAGTTAGAGTCAGCTGTTAGCCGATATACTGGACGGTGGGAGGAAGTCCAAGCGTCCACACATGCACAGGAAGAGCATACCAACTCTGAAGAAGCCAATAATGTTTTTGTAGAAAAGGAATAATGCTAATCACCACACCACCCCTAGAAACATGCACACCAATTCAATCAATCTAAAAAAAAGGACAACTTTCTTAATTATGGGCACTGTCAGTCACAACTCATTAAATTTACTGGCAATCACATTTTCTTTTAAATCTGAGATTTCAGTTCAGGTCTTTAAATGTTCTGCAGATGATTTGTGTTTATCTCTTCAGGGCAAGGAACTCCCAGCCTCGAGGGCTGTGTCTGCATGATATCCAAGCCCTACTCATGACTGATTACCTGGTTCAGGTGTGCCCATCTAATATGAACATGCCAGAGCAGGGTATGTTGAAAAACATGCAGCACTGAGATCCTCGAGGCCTGGAGTTGCCTTTCCCTGCTGAGTGTGGGACACTGAATCATTATGTTGCATTTTTTGTATTTGGTATGACTCCATCGTGGAGTCTTACCAACATTTCACTGTTCTTCGAGTGAGCCACTATTAAGCTGGTGCAATTCCAGTTTATTAACGGATTCCTATCAAAATAAAGAACACTTGTTTATTGGTGAGTAAGAAGAGAGATGTCTAATGATTGATTAATGTTGCTCAACATTGTAAAGTATTGAAACTCAATGCAAAACTTTGTTTAACTTTTTTTTAAGTTGCTATATCTAAGATGGCTATAGAATGATGATTGTTTTTGAATCTAAGGTCAAATGGAGACCCAGTGGCAGAGTGTGGGGTCAGGAGGAACAGGCTGAATCTGGTCTCCTCAGGACAGGTGCATTTTGTTTCTGTTTCACACTCTGTATGGTTGTACTCTAAAATTGCTAAAAATGGACAATAGAACTTAGTTGAATAAACAGAGCAGAGAATGCAGAAGCAGTAATGAAACTACTCAAACTACTTGAGCATCAGTGAGGCAAGTCCAGTCCACATGTCCGCTCCACCTTCCTGTGCAGTCACGTGCATCACGGCGGCGGCGGCAGCACTCAGATTCATTTGTCAGGTGCAGATGGCCTTGGAATTAATAAACCAAATCAAATTACAAAGCACAATATTTTTCTGACAGAAACACAGTTTTTCTAGTTTATGGTACAAAAAACAGAATATGCTGTGAAAAGTGGTGTAGCATTCCCATGCAGA
>NW_023422364.1:0-1432 GCF_002922805.2 Oryzias melastigma
AGAGCTGCAGGCTTACCTTTGAAGAAGCAGTCTTTGCTGTGAACCACATAGATCCGTCTCCTCTCCAGACAGGCAGTGCGGTACACCTCACAGTGGTTTTCATAGAACCTGCCATCCGACCCAC
The DNA here is from genome assembly GCF_002922805.2 of Oryzias melastigma. Classification (NCBI taxonomy): domain Eukaryota; kingdom Metazoa; phylum Chordata; class Actinopteri; order Beloniformes; family Adrianichthyidae; genus Oryzias; species Oryzias melastigma. Next base: position 125 of record NW_023422364.1, read on the forward strand.
ACACCGGAACAAAGGAGGGTCGGCAGTGTTCCTGGCAAACGCACTCAGCTCGTCCAGTTCCAGCCATCACGACACACTGTCGACCTCGACCACAGTTGGTTCTCCGACACGGGTCTCCATCTGGATCAGAAGGAGCTTGGGGGGAAAAAAAAAAGATATTTAAAAACAGTAAATAAATGCAACCAATCAAAGAACAGTGTCCAACAAAAAACAAACATATTTCACCTTTTTGTTCTACTAGAAATAACCTAAAGACTCTGGAAAAAAAAGAGCCAAAACAACACAACTAAAGTAATATTTATTAAAAAAAATATGTCCCCACAAGGGAGGACAATCCAATGCTTTTATGTGTTGGTCCATGTTAATGTAAAGGGTTGTTTCAGGAAGGACATCTAATGTAAAAAACAAACTTTATTAATTGTGAAAATCAAAACCACAACTTTCATACCAGATCAATTGTAGCCCCGGTTAACAACGAAAAAAAAAGATCATGGTGGGGGTGTAAACTGAGTAAGAGAGATAGCAGAGGTGAAGAGCTAGAAGTTGAAGGTGTGATGGTAAATGTTGACAGCGGTTATGCCCCCCAGAAATGAGGTGACCTAGAGGAGAACTTCCAGCGGGAGACAGATTAGGGAATCCATGGTTTCTCTAGATCAGGGATAGGCCACTCCAGGCCTCGAGGACCGCAGTGTCTGCATGGTTTCTAGATATCCAAGCCTTACTCATGACTGATTACCTGGTGCAGGTGTGTCTAGCTAATTAGAATGTGGCCCCTCGAGGCCTGGAGTTGCTTATCCCTGCTCTAGATGGAAGAGAGCGGTAATTGGGGCAGATTAAAGTGAATTAGTGAATGCAGAGGGCAAGATGGTGGTAGACTAAGCTAAAAGAATAGAAATGGCTGAACATATTTTCTAGAAAAGAGGACGAGCATATGAGACATAAGAGCTACATCATGCTCAGACATTGTAATCAACAACTGCAAAGTCCTGGCTAGGAACTGTGATCCAAGACACTATTGGATGGTGGTGTGTAGAATGACTTCTTCCTCAACACCAAAGATACAACAGAACACCAAACAGTGATAGTGGAACACCAAGGATTGTCCTCTCAGTTTCCTTGATCACTTTAAATGTAGCTGTCAAGTCATCTAGAAGAACCTCCGGATCTCCCAAATCTTGTTTCAACTCCTCGGAGATCCGGAGGTTCTTCTAGATGACTTGACAGCTACAGTTAAAGTGATCAGGGAAACCGAGAGGACAATCTTTGGCGTGTAACATGGAATGAGGAAAGCAGATAAGGATGTGGAAT
>NW_023422365.1:0-1432 GCF_002922805.2 Oryzias melastigma
AAAAAAAAAAAAAAAAAATCAGACAGTGTGACCTTGAGGAGAGAACTCTGTTGTCATGGAGAGAAACTCAAGGCTAAACAGACTGACAAACAAACTGCTGTTGTTTTATTTCTCCACAGCAACCGCTGTGGGTCTGCTGCTCCGTAACTTGATTTTCTATTTGCCAATTTACACTTTTTTTTATATATTTCTTGGAATCTATTACACATTTTATTTTGCACTTTGTCAAGTCAGTTTTTGATTTTGATATTTATGGAAAATTATAATATGTCCATCAAAAGAATCCAATGCACATAGCAGCTTAGAAAAGTAGGAAACAAGCTACACTGTCACAATCAGGCAGGCAGCTGGTTCCACGTGCAGCAGGTTTATTGGTCAAGACAGGAACTAAGCACAGCTAAAAGTCCACAAAGCTAAATCAGGGTCAGACGGGTAGAGGTCAATCACAAGTATGGGATCATCTAAGAAGACATAAGAGTTGTCAGAGCAGGCAATCAAGGTACACAGAAGATCAGGTCCAGATGTGCAGGCAGGGCGGCACAAACAATACTTCACACTGAGTGAGGCTTTGTGGGTGATTGGCAAATGAGAGACAGCTGAACTGCCTCCAGGAACTGTGCGCTGGGGTTTCTGGGAGATGTAGTGCAGTCAGTACTCTGGAGATGGCTCCTGCCGGTGACCAGAGGGGGAGACAGAGCGGAAACTCCTGACACTCAGCTGAAGAGAAATCTAACATCGTCCGCATCATCTAACATAAAACAATGAGAATTTTGAAATGTCAAAAATATTTAAATTGGTTAAAATTTTGCAGGTTCTGATTTAAAATGACCCAAGGGACAAGAAAAGTCTAAGACTGTGACATCATGGGAGCCAGATGAGTGAGGGTGGTGAATCTGTTGTGAAGTTCACCAAAATGATTGGTTTATATTATTCAGTCTCATCAAGGAGATTGGGGTAATCTAAAGTGTGTATTCTATTTTTTCAAATGAAGGTTCTATAATGAAACTATCTAACAATTTAGAGTTGTAAATTGTAAATTCCTCATTTTAAAGTCAGTAAGCAGAAATCATTGAAAGCAAAGCAGGAGGTAGAGCAAGAACATAAACAAGGACCTGTCAAGGAGCACCAGTGACTGTGCGGGATGCAATTCAAACAATTCAATTCAAACATCATTTTTTGGGTCACAAATTTGTTTCAGTTCAATATACGATTTGAGTGTCACAAAATGAAAATTGGAAAAATACTTTTTAAAATTTGCTAATACGCAAGTAACAATTGAGAACAACCTTTCATTTGGCTTATACTAAGGCTGGAGTAATGCTGGTATCCATAGGGATGCAATAATTCACTTTCCTCATGATTGGGTTTAGTAGTGTAACATGGTTCCGTTTTCAGTCGAAGCAGACTGTTTGATGTCATTTTCATAAATTAA
>NW_023422366.1:0-1431 GCF_002922805.2 Oryzias melastigma
ACTATAACTAATTACTTTTTTGAAGTGAGATGCCCAACACTGCTGGAGAAACACAAATAGTGAGCCATATCTGTTTTGATCCAGATTCGAGCTTAGACCAGAAAAATAAAGTCGTTCATGGATCTATTTGTCTGCAGAATGGAGCAGAGAAGCATATTTTCTTCAGCACAAACTTTAAAAATGCATTTTTTGTCTTCTCCTGACTGAAGAAGTACTCATAAATGTACTCCATCATCGTCAGAAAAATGCTAAAAAAAATCGTGCTAAAACATCAAAACTGCACTTCGTTTATCTAAATTTGCTCTTTTCGGCTTAATAACCTAAAATATATATTTTCAGATTCCTGCAGGAGTAAAAGTTTGGTTAGCCTAAAGACAGGCTGCAGGGATTAGTCGATCCAATTACCTTCAACCAAAATTTAAACATCTATGTGTTGAATTTCAGCTAATCATTTAAAAATCCCTTCAAATGCTAATTAACTGATGTTTTTAATACTTCTGGACATTTCTAAATTCTGAAATCTGTTGTGAAAACCTGGTACATAATTAGGAGGTAAAAGAGATATGTATTTTATAATTTCTTAGTGAAATATTACAATAAATTGGAAAAATATCAACGCTCTAACAATAGAAATGGAGTAAAGTAAAATTATGTTGAATTGATTCACAGCTTGAAGGCTTCAGAGAGTGAGAAGATCTTCCAGATGTGCAAAGTTTTCCATTTTTCCCCTGAAGGACACCAATCTATTGATGCAACTGGCACTAAATCGAGAACAAAATCACAGTTTGGATATAAAAACTGAAATTTTCTGTCTTAAAACATTAATTTTCAATCAAAATAAAATCAATTTTCATCCAGATTCCATGTTATTTCTTTCTCTAGTGGTAAATAGAAAACAGTTAATGGTGTCTATACTTTACACACCCGTAAACGATAGTTCAAGCATTGATATATATTACTGGACTGGCCCTTAGATCAACCACAAAAATCGGGCTAAATCCCTCATTTCTCAACCGATTTTTACAAAAATTGAAGATTTGCATCTTCTACTGCTACAAATAATGTCAAATGAACAGCTTCTAAGTATCTGAGTTTTTATTTTGCCTCTGGGCTAAAATCCATATAACAGAGCTTGTTAATGATTGTCACCCAAGACCAGAAATGAGGGAGATTGATGAAGTTTGAAGAAATAATAATAATAAAAACACCCTTTACCACAATTTAAATTGAAACTAGAACTTTGATTATTTTTGGATTACATACATGGTAAATAAATCTCAATTGTTTCAGAATTTACCTTCAAATAGACGATTTCGTTGTACTTTGAGAATAAGGCTCCAGCTAGCATCTTTAACTGATACAAAAAGTATTTTTTAAACTTTAATGATAACATCAAATACATCTGCCAAACTGTTAAGATTCAAAACACAG
>NW_023422367.1:0-1431 GCF_002922805.2 Oryzias melastigma
AGTCTGCTCCAGGGCCAAACATTCACATTCTGCAGTAGGATAACCCTATTCGGAACATATTCGGAGCAGCAGCAGGAATAAGTATAATATATCTGAAGATCTCTAAGACTTAAATGCACCACCAGTTGCACAGGGGAGCTTGAAACTAGAAGAGAGCAGAGTTAATATGTGTCCAGCTCCAAGCAAAAGATAATCTAGACTCTTCTTATGCTGAAACTTCATAACAAAGATCCCACTGGAGAAGAAGCGTACTGGACACGTCATGGAATGAGGAGGAATCCAGTCAGAGGAGGAAAACAAATCCATGATCCAAACAGCCGCGATCCAAAGGCAAAAATATACACCAAGGGAACATACTTAATCTTGGACAGGGACAGGAAAAAAGGGTTTAAAAAAACAGACAATCAAAACTAAAACTGAAGTGCTGGACCGTGAGCTAAAACACAATGAACTGGCAAAGAGTGTGAGGAACAGATAGTCCTAAATTCTGTGGCTCACAGGTGGGATGAATGCCACCGGGTGAAGACTGGGAGAATGGAGAGCATGTGAAGCTGACTACAGATTATGACACATTCACTCCTAAGGGCAAATTAGAGACACCAATTAACCTATGAAGCATATTTATAGACTGTGGTAGGAAACAGGAGTGCCCAGCGAAAACCCATGAATGAACGACAACATGCAAACCCACCACAGAGAAGCCTCAGCCAGGCTTAGAACCAGGGCCTTCTTGCTGTGACACAAGAGTGCTAACCACTACCCTGCCGTGCAACCCATATCACTGTCATCTGACCCATAATTCAGCTCTCTGAGGACTCACCTGCACATGGAGCCCCTTATTCTGGATGCTCACACATGCTCTTAGCAACGGTCCTCCTCTGCCTCCAACATCAAGCATCAGGGTCAAAGTCTTGTCTAATGCCTTGTTTCCACTGAGCAGTCCGGAACAGACCAGTCCCTTCCGGGCCGGTTCAGTCTGGTCTGGACTGCTCAGTGGAAACAAGGCTTAAATCTCTAAAACCATTTGATCCCTGTTGCTAAAACTCACAACACCTCCATTATTTGGGAGGCGTACATCATCCCGTACATCAGTCCACAGGTACTGCCTTCAGGCCCGGTCCCACTGGCTTTCACGGCCATATCACTGCTGGAGCACGTCAGAAATTTCGTTCCCGTGGTACAAACGCTGTTAACATTGGACTGACAATTCAACGGCCGAGATGTTGCAGTGGAATAGACGTGCATAATCAGGATTCCAAAACTAAATTTTTAAAACTTTAAAACCGTAACTTGTTAACATAATTATGAACTAGATATGTAGCTTTACCTGCGATAATGCTAGTGAGAATGATGTTTACTGAATTTGGCAGATGAAGATTCTAGTGCTAATAGCTGGAAATGCTAATACTGATAGCCAGCTTAAATATTAGC
>NW_023422368.1:0-1431 GCF_002922805.2 Oryzias melastigma
CTGGCACAGGCTAAATATAATGCTGTGGGAGGCCATGCATAAGCATTGAGGGATATGCACGGGTAAGTTCGCTCACAGATGTGCACATGGTGCAGATTGGTTCTTTTTTTCTGGGATTTCAGCTAAATGGGCTAATAGGCTAAATCCTTTAGCTTAGCCATTAGAAAGCAGGCGAGGGATATTGATTTATGCGTGTTCATAATTCCCTCTTTTTGCGTGTGCGGTTGAATAAGCGGGTCAAAGAACCAACACTGATAGCAAAGATGGGGAACAACAGTATTAGCACCGCCGCGTTTCGCCTCCTCTCCTTTCAGCAGGATTGCAAATGTGAAGCTGTGGACACAAGAGTCTTATCTAACGCTGCCTTGCTGTCAGGGAGAGTGGTTTATTTCAGGCTTTATCTTGAGCAGGGGGCTGGGCCCGAGCCGTGGGTTTGAAGGCAAGCCGGTGCTCCGGGAAGATAAGGCCGACAGGGACACTGTAACCTGTGTGTCTGTGGTCAGGGTGGGAATGGATGGAGCTCGCTCTGCAATCGAACAGCTTCCTGCTGGCTCTCAAGGGGATGGGATCGGGATCACACGCTTTTGAAGGCATGCTGAAAAGTCTCCGTGAAGGATAGGAAAGGCAAATGAAAGGTTTTTGTTTTGGTTACTGTAAATAGCAGCTGCAACATCTATTTTTTTATGCTGTTGGAGAGTGATTTATTGATCTCTTATGTTTGCAGTCAAACTTTTCGCTAAAATGAGTCATTAAAGGCGGATTGAGTGTTAAGGCCACCATAAAAGATGAAAAATAAACAAGAAAGTGACTATTGGTACGGAATTTTCCAAAACATACATCTGTGGAAGGCTTACGGTTAGGGTTAGGTTAATACCCACGATTTTCAGCCTGTCTGATTGAGACTCACTTTTTATTCCACTCTTCTACACACTATCTCAGGGGTCGGCAACCTTTAACAGTAAAAGAGCCATTTGGGCTTGTTTTCTACTGATCAAAACCTTGAAGGAGCCGCATGGACTTACTTTAGCCTTTTATTTTTTAGTAATTGTGAATCATGTTAAGTATTTTTGGCACAAACAAAAGTAAAAATATAAAAAGAAACTAGTATGACTCAAAATTGTATTTTTTTTTTTGTTTTTACCTTTTATCTTTAGTAAAAGGCCAAATTAGCGGAAAAAAAACTAGCTTGATCCTTAATTACTAGCTGAACTCAAAATTAGCAAAAATTCCTCAGTAAATGAAATCAACCAAAAATGTTAGCATGTTGCTAAAATAAAAGCTAAACTCAAAATTAGCCTAAAAACACCAGTAGATAACAATTTAGTAAAAAATGTTAGCCTATTGCTCTAAACTCCAAATTAGCATAAAAAGATGACAAAGATGACAAAGATGGCGCCGATGGTCATGGCATGCCGTCTGTCTGTCGCACAA
>NW_023422369.1:0-1431 GCF_002922805.2 Oryzias melastigma
AAATACATGAAAAATGTACAATGAAGATTTTTTTGACATTTTTTTATATATGAAAGAGTATAATGAGGATCATTTTTTAAAATACATTAAAAAAACAAAAGGACATTTTTTTCAAATACACGAAAAATTTAAAATAAAGAATCCCCATTAAAAAAAATACACCAAAAAAATCAGAACAAAGAACAACTTTTTTCCTAAATACACATAAAAAAAGAAGGAAGATCACTCGTTATTCTTTTTTTGGCTGCAATGTGCTTCCATATATTTGCACAATCAGCTTACATAAACATACGAGTCCAACTGATAATGATTATATTACATAAAAAAGACAAAAGCTGAGGAAGATGTCATGAAGAGGTGTAGGGAAAAGTTTGTCATTTTTTCTGAATAAAAGTCAAACAGATTAAAGTTGTGTGGTAGAAAGGAAATGAAAAGGCTTTTCAGTGTCACAGGCAGCAGAGGAGCAGCTGCTGAGATAAAAAGGAAAAAATAACCTTTGCAGCTAAATGAGGCAAACAAATGATCCAAAATATACAGCAGGAGTAGCTAAGTGCAGGTTTTGAAATATTGAAGCGGCACAAATGATGGGAAAACAGCAAAAAACATTCTAATGCAGCAATAACTGAGATTTCACAGAGGTTTCAGTCTGCTGCAGGTCACAGCACGTCTTAACGCACAGTTTGGTTCAGCGACATCTTCATGAGACAATCAGAAATTTGTCCAAAGCTAAATATAAACAGGAATATTCTTCAGTGTTTGCTGTTCTGCTTCAATATGAATCAGTTTTTTTAAGAAATCTGGAAGCTGCTTTTGTTTTATTGTCTTCCCACCAATATTAAATCACAACTTTTCTTGGGAAGAAGTTGAAAAAGTGAATAGCAGTAATATTGTTCTAATTTAACCTTATGGGTGAAATCACTGTTAAAAACATACTTTTGTTAGCTCACATCATTAAATCTCTTTACAGTAAAAGCTTCTTTTTCAAAAGTAGAACTATGAATAATTCTTAGGTAGAAACAGTTAAAAAAATCAGTCAAAATTGTGGAAAAAAACTCATGTGAAAAGTTTTTAAGGAGTTATTAACATTTGACTTTCACCTGGCAATTCAAATCAAGGCTAAATCTTGCATTTACTCTGAGTTAGAAAAACTTAAATAGTCTTTTGGTGCTGTTAGCATGCTCTTAAGGCATTTTTCTAGCAATACAGGACATTTACTCTATATAAAAAATTAAAGTTCAATTTTAGTTTCCAACTCCAAACGTTGAAAACTAACATAAATGTAACTTTTCCTGTCTTGCCACTTACGCCGGGTATTATTTTTTTTGGCACCTAATATTATTTTGTAACAAATACACAGCTGGCTTTGAGTACAGGCTTCTAATGCATGTTTTCTTCTACCTTTCCCATCCAACTCCTTTCACTTTGTCATCG
>NW_023422370.1:0-1430 GCF_002922805.2 Oryzias melastigma
CCTCTGTGAGAAATAAGAATACAAAACAAAACAATGGTTGGAAAAAGCTGATGAATACAAGTAGTAAGTAGCTTTTGTAATTTTCTTGACAGCAAACACACAAACATGCTCTCCTATTGGTGCTGGCTTTATATCCTGTTTGCTACAACAACTGAATGGAAAAAATGTGTACTAAATAAAAATGTACCAAATCTGTTGATTTTTATTTTGTATTTGCCTTGTAAATGTAAAGCTAAAACTGATTGCTGTATATTTCCTTTGCTTTTGCAATTTTTTCTAAACTTGTTGGATTGCAGACATGCTCACCTTTATTGTCATTAATTGATAGCACATTATTATGACAACTAAAACAAAATAACAAATCATAAAATCATAATTTGATTACCAGATGTGTTGTTTTGCTGAAACTGAATTAAAGTATTTTACAAGTAAAGTTTTTATGTTTCTGTCTCCGAACTCAAATTTTTTGTTGTAATTCTTTAATAGAAAAATAAAAGTTTTTATTTTTAAACAAAGTTGTAAATATTCACATCATTTATATTTATTTATTTATTTTTTACTTCATCTAGAACCTAAAAATTATATAAATCAAATTTCTTCACATTGAACTTTAATAAAGTCACTTTTTTCTTGACTAACAAATACAAAAAAATATTTTCAGGGTGCCACCCTTATCTTAAATAAACTCAAAAATGTTTTCGTCCTAAGCAGACAGAAATCTGACAAATGCGTACATATTTAGATTTGTTTTATCTATACCTTACAGTATAAAACAACAAAATATATACAGTAAAAATTGTTATTTTGAATTGTTTATCAATGTTTCAATTACCAGGAAGTATGTTAAACGCTACATTTGCTAGAGGGAAAGTTCTTAAAAGCCTCCATTTACAGAACTTTTTTGACCTGTTTAATCATTGTTTGAAAAAACCACAACCGTCCTAGAAAGGAGCTGAGAGCTTTGGTGCCATATAAGTGGCTTAGAGGTCCACTTTGTCTCCATCATAACAGCCATTTTTCAACATTTATCATTATAATTTAATAAAATGCTACTTTAGGGTTGTAACCTACAGTAAATAACTTTTGCAATTAGATCATAATGTGCAATAAATTCAATGTTATATATTATACAAAATAAAAAATAAGTTATATATATATATATATATATCATTCATTTATTTTTGATTAAACTTTTGTGAAGGAAAAAAAAGTCTACTTAATTTAAAAGGAGGGATTTTTAAAAGTAAAATATAGACTTTTATGAAAGTAATGGTCAATTTGTAGGCTCAAGCAGGAAGAAAACATTCGACTGTGACGTCACTTAAAGATGCTGCAGTCCGGTTAGGCCCCGCCCCCTTCTTATTGCTCGTCCTCGACTCCTGAAGAAGCTGCTGTTTCTGGACGATGCTCAGAGAAAGCGGGCTGTTTTA
>NW_023422371.1:0-1430 GCF_002922805.2 Oryzias melastigma
GGAAGTGAACTCATAAACAACTCTGTAGAGCAAATGAAAAATATGTTTTTAGATCAAACAGAGAGCAACCGCATGGAGAAACTGAAACTTTTTTAATCATTTATTTGGTTAATGTTCTTAAACATATATATTTTAAATTATTTATTAAAAATGAATGATGGAAACATCACATGTCAAAGTCAAGGCCCGGGGGCCGGATCCGGCCCTCCAGATTATTTTATTTTATTGTTATTAATGGCCTGATGTTATCTTGAGCTCATTTCTAACTTGTATAATTTCGACTAAATATATTTTTATGGAGAGTAAAATATTAAAAGTTATTTAAGGTTTAAGTTTATTTATTCTGGAATAATATTCCTGCATTTTTATTATTCATAATTATGCTAAAAAAGTTACAGTTTTAAAGTTTAAAAAATTGGCATTTACTAGCTTTTTGGACTATTTTGACATTTATTAAGATTTTTAGGCTGTTTTGGAGTTAAGCTAATATTTTAGCTACATGCTAGCTGTTTTGGCTAATTAAAGGTTTTATTTTTAAAAAGATTTTAGGCTGTTGTGGAATTTATGCTAGCTGTTTTGGCTAATTTGGGGATTTTATTTTTAATTGTTTTAGGCTGTTTAGGAATTAGGCTAATATTTCAAATACATGCTAGCTATTCTGGCTAATTTGAGCATTTTTTCAGTTTTTTTTAGGCTATCTTGAAGTCTAGCTATTTTTTAGCTACATGCTAGCTGTTTTGACTAACCTGTTTTTTTTGGTTAATTTGGCATTTTGCTCACATTTTAGCTGACTATCAACTTTTAACATTTTCAGCTATAAATTTTAGCATCTTCAGCTATCAGCACTAGCATCTTCAGTGGCCGCAGTTATCTTACATCATTCTCACTAGCATTATCACAGTAATGCTATATATCTAGTTCATAATTATGCTAAAAAGTTCTGGTTTTAAAGTTTTAAAAGTGTAATTTTAGAGTGACCTAAGGTGTGTCCGATTGAGTTTGACACCTTTGGTCTAAATAAACACAATCAACCTTTTTTTGTTTTACATTTGTCTCAATAATTCTGCTTCTGTTTTTATTAACATTTACAGATTTATTATTTTTATAGTTTTTAAGCAGATTTTTAAAGTTTTTGATGAGCTGGTTCACAAAAATGTAACAAAATAAAAACAAACAACAGCTGAATTTTTACAGGAAAAGGTCAGTGAAGGAAACGCTCTTACCTGGGAGCGTCGAAGCTGTCGTAGGAGCCCACAGTGTAATGTCTGAACAGCCTTTTAGCTCGCTCCCCTCGACTCTCTGAAACACACCAACACAAAGGTCAACATGAGCGCCACCATCATGGACACTTTCAGCCTCACAGTTTGATTTCAACAAGACAATTTTTTCCCTAAACTATTTATTTATTCAAATCATTGTAAATCAGAAGT
>NW_023422372.1:0-1430 GCF_002922805.2 Oryzias melastigma
CTTTCTGGATCTCTGGACTTGGTTTCGTCAGTGCGCTTACACTCACCCTTACAGAAACACCAATGTGAATCATTTTTAAACTCTAGCGGGTTAATAGCTTTAAGACAAACATGTAGATGTATTCATATCTAACAGATGATGTGCTACTCTCACCGAATGCATCAAATACTCAGTAAGACCAGAACATGGCAGTAGCTCTATAACATGATGTTAGTATCCAGATATAGTTGAGCCAAAAGGGTGAAAAGAGTGTAATCAGACATGAGTAGGGGCCCATGACAATTACCTGGCTCAGGTGCGTCCAGCCAATGAAAACATGCCAGACCAGGGTATATTGGAAAACATGCAGGAAGGTGGCACTGGAGGACCAGGGTTGTCTACCCCTGGTAAATATTATCATATTATGGATGTAGCGGTCCAGTGAAATGAAGTCAATTCAGTTGCCATTTTTCCACTATATGGGCGCCACCATTAGGAATCAGTCGGCAGTCATTGGTCCGAGTTAAACTGAGTCTCGGTTCCAGAACAACTACTGCCGCCAGTCAGGATTAAACTCGTTCGGAGTCCACACTCCCTTCCATTTAAGGTCAGTTTGGGAGGATGTGTCAAACGAGGGCACCACATGCTTTTTCTGAGACATCTGATTTATAACAAGTTTATAACTTGAATAACTTGTGATGATAAAAAGTATAATAAAAAAATAGGATTAGAAAGTTGCTGTTAAGAAAAATGTATCAGACCAAGAATAGATATTTTGACGAATAGAATGACTGATATCTGTGTATTTCTTAATAGAAATCTATGAAATGTTGGCCTCTTGGAGCCAGTGGGTACTTCCTCTTTGGAACGTGAAGGGGCGGAGTCAAGCTGTCCAGTTATTCTACAGTCTATAGTTGTGCTAAATTAATATTATACTACAGTTTGTGCCCTGCTTCCAATTTTCCCGTAGTCAGCGAGCCAGATTGTGACAACTTGGGGGCTTATCCGGGATTCCTGAATATATTGTAGTTTTGACCGTTTATGCCTCTTTGTGCAGATGGAGTTGTGTATATTTGTTGGCAGTGTTTGGTTTTGGTTGGTCACATGATCTAAAACAAGTGTTAGATGAAGTGTATATTAATGATATTATATGTCTTTTTCCAAATTACTCTTTGTTGGAATTAAAGTTAGAAATCAGTAGTAGTATCATGTTCATTTTTTGAGAGCAAATTTCCAATCTTGTGACTTCTCAAAACGTTTCTTCCAAAACATCACCCTGTGCTAAAATTATGAAATGTCATAATGATCAGAAATGTACTTTATTGAAATCCTGTAATCTATTTTGCCATGTAAATGTAAATGTGTCATTAAGAAGTGTTCTTTATGCGTGTTATCAGGGAAAAATTTAGTCTTCTGTGAAATCCAATAACAATCTAATTTTTAATGTCCCT
>NW_023422373.1:0-1430 GCF_002922805.2 Oryzias melastigma
TCACTGCTTGAAAGAAAATATAATCAGGAGATCATAAAGCAAAAAGGATTTATTTTAAGTATAATTGCATAGAAGTAATATGTATTAACTTCAAGAATTTAAAGACACAGTCTTGTTTGGAGGCTTTAAATGATCGTGTACTGAAAATAAGAAAATAAAACAGAATGTAAAAGATTTGAAGAAGTTAATGTATCTCCTCCGTATGCAGCTTTTACTTTATGTTTCTGTCCATCATCACACACTTACATGACTGTCACTGTATTTTTTTGTGTACTCCAAACCAACACATTCTTCCTTCCAACTCCTCACATATTGACATTTGATCATGGACCCTTACGCGGCAAAATAGTTTTGAGTGTCCCCAAATCATCATTTTTTGGCATGATGGTTGGTACCATTAAATCAGGGGTACCGGTCCACGAAACTGAACTGGTCCAGTACCGAGTACGGTAGCCTAACGCCTGGTACCACATCTGATACCTCAACCGGTTCCAGGTTAGGGTAACAGTACCACATTTGGGTACCGGTATAGGATGCTTCCCAAGGACTAGTCTGCATCCGGTACCACATCCTGAAGGTTGTGGACCTTGGATTTTACAAACAGCCAGCACATCAAAAAGTTGGGGACACCCAAAATGTCAATTTTTAACCCTTTAACCCTTTAACATTGGTGATGCTCAGGGCCGGCCATGGACATAGGCGACCTAGGCGGCCGCCTAGGGTGCCATCTCCTGGAGGGGGTGCCAAATTGCAATGATTTATTTTTCTTTTTATAGTTTAACAAACCACTCATTTCGTGTAAAAATGTTAAAAAGGTTAATAATTAAAACCATGAATAAAATAACTCAAAAGTTTGACATAATCAATCATTTTGCCTGGTTCTGGACCCCTCCTTGCCCGACGCAGCCCCTGTCAAGGGTAGGAGGGGCATGCTGTGTTATCTGTTAGTGCTTCTTTAAAACCTAAAGGATGGAAAAAGCAGCAAAACAAGCCCTCGGGGACAGCTTTAAGGTAAAAAAAACTGACTCAAAGCAGAGGTTTGTCTGTTTTATTTACATTCACTTGCTTGGAAATTCACCGGAACCACTACCATTTTGGTGGAAAAATACTCTTGTATCCACCAATAAGTGAAAGGTGGCAAGGTCATAATAAACACTTCCGCTGACGACAACTGTGCTTTTAAAAATTAGATCCTCAAGAACTGCATTCAGTAGAAATAGTTTAAACCATCTGTACCTTTGAGCTTTCTTTAAACTTTTTCATAATTTATACATAAAAAGGAACATTTAGTTGGATAACTGTGGATGCCTTAATGCTGCCAGTCTGGAGCAATTTCAACATTTGTGTAAAGCCCCATAAAATCATTTTACTCATAACTGCTTCCATACTGGGAAATAAAAAAAGTTATATTGTTCCTGCCAGCATAATGG
>NW_023422374.1:0-1429 GCF_002922805.2 Oryzias melastigma
AAAAAAAGTTGCTTTGCAGCACACCCATGAGGGCCACATAACAGCCAGTGATGCTTTGGATCATCAGCCTTGCAGCTTCCACCCATTACCTTCATTGCAGTTCAACTCTGACCCGCAGCAGCAGCCGCTGGATCTGTCTGACACGGCTGCTCCAGAGTCCTGCTTACACAATGTCAGATCTCTCTGCATGTTAATGCTGAAGAGCGCGGAGAGCAGATTACAGCTTAGAGAGCTGAGCCGCTCTCAGCGCATCGACACGTGCTGCAGACTGCCGGCACAGACGCAAAAAAAAGAAAAAAAACTTCATGTAAACGGTGCCGTATCTAGGTGAGACGGGTCAATTAAATGATTAACGTCTGTATAAATTCAAAGGAACAGATTGGCTCTTTAGATCTGCGATTATGCAACGGCGAGATGTGCAGGGGGTTGTGGACACGAGGCCGCTCTCTTCAAAAACCACAATCTGTCCATGTGTTGAATAGTAAGCAACATTACTTTAGACTGACCAGATGTCCCTTTCTGACGCAGCCGCTGGTAATTCCACACAGACGGTGCTCAATGTGCTGCTCAGACATGTCACCGTCAGACTCAACCAGATTTGTTGATTTGCTTTTATGGTGATGATTCGGAGGAACACAACAGGTCTGATCTGAAACTGTCAATATAAACTGAAATGACCCAGAGTTGTGGCTTCTTTTGGAAAAAAATAGGTGGTCAAATTAGAAAACACAGTAACTTTCCTTATAGTAAATTACCGGTTAAACTTTATTCATACCACCTTCAGTAACATGCGCTAAAGTGATCACTTCTAAAGAAAAGTTTTGGGCTTCTGTGTTTAAAATTCACACGTAGCTACGTACATTTTTAACCCTCTCAGGCCAAATTAAGTTTTAGTAACAGAAAAATTTGATATTGATATTTGCGACATTGGCCCTGTGTGATAAGTGACCACTAAAGCCTTGAATATGATATGAATGTCAGCTTTGTTTTTCTAAAGAACTTTTCAAAACGATGTAACAAACCTAGCAAAACTAGAAATAACTAGCATTATGGTAGCGTTTAGCAAATCTGAGAGCATGTAGTATTCCATATCGTGGGTTTTTCTCATATTTTGCACCACTAATTTATAGTGTCACATCAAATAAATACAAATATCAAATTGCAGGTTTTAGTGTACAGATGAACTGCTGCTTTTGTTGGAGATATTTTGTACACCTGCTGTCCCAAGGCAGGAAAGTGGTAAGTCTTTCATGTGATAAATAGAAGACTTTCACCATGGAAGAAATGAAATGACATGTAGAGGACTTCTTGGCTGTGAGGGCTCATACTTGTCATCAGATACCTTTTGAATGTAAGGATCTACAAACAGAAACTTGACAAAAGCAGCTCATTTTAGTCCTGACTGTTTTTGCCTGTCTGGCTAAGATTA
>NW_023422375.1:0-1429 GCF_002922805.2 Oryzias melastigma
AAACCCACAGACAATAATCCACTATGAGATTAACTAATTTAAATTTTTTAAATGTATATAAGCTAATATCAATTTTAGACAGATAATACAAGCTAATGGATAGATGTGTGCATGTGAAAAAGACTTTAGGTGATTAAATGGATACAAAATATTAAAAACGTATGAGCTGTAGGTATTTTACAGTACTGTGTTACAATAAAACAAATTCTACATGTATTATAAGATTTTAAAAAAAAAATGTTCCCAATAAGACTTCTTACATCTCTTGTTATCTTTTGGATTTCTGAATTCAGTTGTTATTGGAATAATACAAGAATCATTTGTGAGTCAATTTCTTGTTTTTTTCTCATTGGTGCAACTATCTGGGTATTTAAAATTGAGGGGAGATAATGACAGGACAATGAGGCTGGCGAGTACTGCCACACGTTAACCCAGGGTCATGTCAAACGGTCTAGTTTATCCGTTCAGACACTCATCAGTCTTGATTGAAGGCCTTTTCTTTAAGGACAATCAGCAAGGCTGAAAAAAGAGGTCTTGGCATGAATTGATTTTCTGTACTTGCACTTGTCTGAATCTCACGCTTAAATAGGCCTGGGAAAAGCCACTGATCGGGACGCTGAGCTGATAATTCTGACATTTTACTTTTAACATGCAGTTGTCAAATAATGTGGTTTACTATCATTGTTCATACTTCCTACTACAAGCTTTATAAGAGCTTTTAAAGTTAAACTACATCAGAATGTATTTGTTTAATTTATCAAAATTTCCCATTTACAACAAAAAATTTTACATAAATTGACATTTGCATATTTACCAAAAGATTTTAGATAGCTCTTGATGAATTTGTATCATGAAATTTAAGGTACAATGCTGTTTCTTTGTTATACAATGTAACAGATCGCTTATTCATCCCCATCAGAACATAATACAAAGTCATCATTTCAATAAATCCTGAAATGTTCATTTGCTGTTGGTGTTGGCATTTCTTGACCGAATTTCACCAAAATGAACCTATTAGTCATCACCGTTGTGTCTGTGATGGAATAAATGTCAGTCTCCAATAGACGCCTGTCTCTCATAACCACCAGGCCAGGAGACACATTTTTGGAATAAAAATGTGCTACTGTTCCACTTACCCTCCAAACAATGTGAATATTCATTTCAGGAGCCACAACACATTTTGTTCCAGTGACATGCATGTCATCAGATGTTGGAGGTCATGGATATGTCTGGCAAGGACAGTCACATATGAGCCTTTTCAACATCATTGCTGACAATCAGAAGTCCTTGTGTCCTCAGGAGTTTGCGAAGCAGCTTTTCAGTGTCACTTTCTGCTCGGCCTGCCTCTGTTGTTCACTCTGTTGTCACTATTGTGCCTGATGGCTGAGGTAGCCTGTCCATGAATTTTTGTTGAGACACCAGTAGGTGT
>NW_023422376.1:0-1429 GCF_002922805.2 Oryzias melastigma
GGGGTCAGCCCTGTGTGTCCTGGGAAAGTTGGTTCTCCATTTAAATCTGCACATGTTGCGGCCTTCTGGTGGCGGCGTGAATGCGCGCGGTGACAGATGGCCCGGCCCATAACTATAGAGTCCAGGAGCCGCGGTCCCCCGGGGCCGGAGGCCGGGAGGAGGCCGGGCAGGAGAGGGGAAGCTCGGGGAGCCTATCAGGAGGGCTGTGTTATGGGGGCGGAGCCTTAATCCCAACTCCAAATTGAGTTAGAGTATTTGCACAGAGCCAGCAGAGGCCCCGCCCCCAAAGACTCCGGTGGGGGGGTCGGTACCAGCTCCAGTGGCCCCCCGGTCCCCGCTCTCCTCTGACTCCTCATAATCCTGTTAGGCCTGATGTCAGCGGCTGCTTTGGGATTATTTTCAGCAGATTTGTGTCGTTTGCTCTCAGGTTCCTACCGGAGATCTCATGATGTTTAGGACCACGCTCATAATCGGGGCTCGTCCTAATCTCTGGGAAACGACACGATAGCATCAGAGAGGGGCGTCGTGACGTCAGCAGGGGGGTGTCTGCTCCCTTTGGTTAGCAAAGATTCACAAACGAATTTAAAGTTATATTTTTAGTTAATGTATCAAAAATATACGAAGAAGAATCACACGGGATTGACTCTTCTCAATCTGTTCTTCCAGGGAAGAATTCCCCCTTTTCTAATTAAACAATAAACTCTATTAGCCATATTTTTGTCAATATTAGTTACAGATGTTTTGATCAACAACTTTTAGATTTCAGCAGAAACTGTCAAAGAAAAGCAGCTTTGATCAGGAGGACGTCAAAAGTCTTTAAGACAATCAGCTGCTGAGACGTTTTATTCTGAAGGGGTCTCTGAGTCATCCGTCAGTACATCCATCCGTCAGTACATCCATCCATCCATCCATCCGTCAGTACATCCATCCATCCATCCATCCGTCAGTACATCCGTCAGTACATCCATCCATCAGTACATCCATCCATCCATCCATCCTTCCATCCATCCTTCCATCCATCTTCTGTGGTCGGGATCTGGTTCTTTGGGTCATGACCCGGTTTGTTTGGTTCATTTCAGTGGCCCGGTCCATTATTGCAGATTGTTTTATGTTTAAGTGTAAAAACTTAAAGGTGAGGATATTTGTTTTAAGTGAAAGATGTCTTTATCAGTATAAAAATGTCCTTCCCAGCTGATGGAGATTTCTTTAAAGATCTACATGCATCCAGACTTCAGGCTGCTGCTGCTTTAGCCTCCAGAACCTCTGCGACGGTCTTCACCCTCTCCTGGAACAGAGCAGAACCTTCTCAGAAACCAAAACCACTCCAGGAACGCGGCGAGGACTCATCCAGGAACCTCTCGTTAAGGTCAGAGGTCATGATCCGACAGTCAGGAAGAAACTTCTGGATGAAGGTAAATCCATGGAGAGA
>NW_023422377.1:0-547 GCF_002922805.2 Oryzias melastigma
AAGTTATTGCTGGTGTGATTAAAAAAAGAAGAAAGGAAAATAATTAGCGAAAATTAAAAGCAGAAGGGGGAGCAAAGCAATGTGCGTCCGCACTCTAGCAAAGCAGGAAAACAAGTCACATGTTCTTTCTTTGCCCAAGTTTAAGAAACTTTTGGACTGTTTATTTTGATATTGTATCAACTGTTCTTAAAGTAAATGTGCAAACTTGTCCACTGATTGCAATATTTGGTGTTACTGACCCATCACTTCCGTTGAGTATTGCACAAAAAGAGATTATAGCATTTACATCTCTGTTGGCAAGACGACGGTTGCTATTACATTGGAAAGCCTCTAAATGCCAATCTATTTCGCAATGGTTAAAGGACCTTATGTTTTTCTTAAAATTAGAAAAAATGAAATATACCTTAAGAGGAAGCACACAAAAGTTTTACAGTAAATGGAAATGTTTTATTGACTTTTTTCCCAATCTGGAACTGTTACCCAATTGAGTTTGTGCCTGTGGTCCATTGATCTTTGTTAATATTTTCATACCCATTTTTTTTCCTTT
>NW_023422377.1:721-1429 GCF_002922805.2 Oryzias melastigma
ACCATTTTTTGTAAAGTGTTTTGGAGACAGAACTGACTGTTCCATAACTTTACCCCTGACACAGACACAAAAACTTTTTCTGGTAGTTCTTATTAATGGTAATTTAAAGATTCTGTCACCCCTCAGATTAAAAGATTTGTCTTTGAAAAGAAATAGGTTTTGTAAATCAATTGGTAAGACTTTATTGAACGTTTTAAAAGTTTTATTTATGATACGTAATGCTCTTTTTTGTAACATGTAAAGGGGATATATGGAACACTGATAATTACTCCCCCATACTTTAGCACCATAGCTAAAGGGGAGAACTAAGGAACAGTATAATATGTTTAATGAATTACAATCTTCTTATTTTTTACAATTCCTAAACTTTATTCTGAAACTCTTTCTGCTTGATCTCGTCGAGGTCAGACCCTTTTCCTCTCGCTCCTCCTGTGTCAGCTCACTCCCAGGGCCTTAGTCCTGTCTACCCCAAAGCCTGCACTTTTCAACCTGCTGCAACTTCTGCTTTGCTCTCTGAAAATGGATCTACCTCTTGGCGAGCAGCGACATCCAAGCCCGGAGACCGGCGTGATCAATCGTCGCCGGGCTAGCAAACAGACCCCGGCAAGCGGCGATCCACTGCTCGAGGAGCGGCATCCAGTACGGAACAGCGAACAACGGGTGGGCCGACCTGACAGAACGGGGGAGCGCATTCCAGAGCTTGGGACC
>NW_023422378.1:0-1429 GCF_002922805.2 Oryzias melastigma
GAGGGACTTCCCACCTGACGTCATTGCGTAGCTGGCGGGAGTTGTGACGCAGAGCTTCCTTGTTTTCAGTCCAGCGCGGGAGTTTCAGAGGACGCTTCAGTGGGACAGAAAGGTCTGTAAGTGGTTTTGTTGTTGTTTTTTCCCTTTGCAAATCTAATACGAGTAGTTTTCATAGGCGGGACGGACAGTCTGACGCTTTAGCCGCTTCTTCAACACCTCTGTCTGTTGGCGCCGCTAGCATCTACATAAAGCAGCCGCTTGGTCACATGATGGGGACGTTTTACTAAAGTTGATTGACCTAAAACTTTGTGTTCAGGCTGAAGGCTCGCCACAATGCCGTGTGAGAGAAAGCCGATGCGCTACGGGCACTCGGAGGGACATACCGAGGTCTGCTTCGATGAGGGTGGGAAGTAAGTGGAGATGTGGAGCGGCTCTGGTGTTTGCTGGAGTCCTGTTCGGAGGACAAAGTCACATGTGGCTGCTGTGCTCCTTTCTCCTGCTCCCCTTCCGTTCATCTGTAGTATCAGAGGCTGGCAGGAATGCCGTCCTTCATTGTCTTTATTCTGTATTTCAACCAAATTCTCCAGAGTTTTGTGTTTAAAGTCGAACTCTGACTGGAAGAAACCCTCCCGCAGGTTTTTAGTGACCTGTGGAAACGATGGAGATGTTCGGATCTGGGAAAGTCTGGATGATGATGATCCAAAGTTCATCACCGTTGGAGAGAAGGCTTACTCTCTGGCTCTGAAGGTGCGGCTCCGCCTCTTTGTGGCGCACATCTCTCGTTGAAGTTTTGCTAAAGACTCTGTTCTTCACAGAGAGGAAAGCTGGTGACCGCCAGTTCGAACAACACGGTGCAGATCCACACCTTCCCTGATGGAGATCCAGACGGCATCCTGACCCGGTTCACCACCAACGCCACGCACGTCACCTTCAACAGCAGTGGCTCCAGGGTGGCTGCAGGATCCAGGTACGGATCTTCAGAACTAAACCTACGAACACGGGCAAACAAAAGTG
The DNA here is from genome assembly GCF_002922805.2 of Oryzias melastigma. NCBI lineage: Eukaryota > Metazoa > Chordata > Actinopteri > Beloniformes > Adrianichthyidae > Oryzias > Oryzias melastigma. Next base: position 1,015 of record NW_023422378.1, read on the forward strand.
ATGACAGCGTGGAGAGATCGGACAGATGTTCCACGCTATTGCAGGAGGAAACGCTGATTCAATCTGGCGAAGAATCAAACCTGCAGCTTTGCTGTCGTCACGATCTGGACCTCATTCTTTCCTCTGGTTTTCCTCCTCATGTCCTCTGGTTCTCCTCTTCCTGTCCTCTGGTTCTCCTCCTCTTGTTTTCTGGTTCTCCTTCACCTGTACTCGGGTTCTTCTTCTCGTCTTTTGATTCTCCTCCTCTTGTTCTCTGGTTCTCCTCCTCTTGTCCTTTTGGTTCTCCTCATGTCTTCTAGTTCTTCTCCTCTTGTCCTCTGGTTCTTCTCCTCTTGTCCTCTGGTTCTTCTCCTCTTGTCCTCTGGTTCTCCTCCTCTTGTCTTCTGGTTCTTCTCCTCATGTCCTCTGGTTCTCC
>NW_023422379.1:0-1429 GCF_002922805.2 Oryzias melastigma
ATACATTTTCTTGATTAAGTGACTTTACATGTCCTTCATTGACGAGATTGACTTGGACTATTTTTCACTTTTAATATTTAGTAATTTTCATTAAATAAATAGAGAAAGTTTTCAATGCAGCCACATGAAGTTTCCACAAACACCTGTATTTTATGCATGTTGATGCATCTGCCACCTGCATCATTTGGAGAACCGTTCAACCACAGGAAATAAATATTTATGCAAACAGATTATAACATGCATTAACCAGAGCCCTATAATACCTCTAGGATTCATAAACAAACATAGAAAAACATATTAATACAAACTTGAAAGAAAGTGTGGGGCTATCTGGCAGATATTTTGATCCAGCAATTCCTATTTATCTCGATAAGTGTAAAAGTGAGTTTGAAGCATTTGAGGCAATAAAAGCATTTGAAGCTTCGAATCGTGCCAGCTAATATGCAATGTCTGTAAGACTCTCCCTCATCCTCAAAAGGAATGTCACTGCAGTCCCAGATTTGCCTGAAAGGAGCAAATCAAAACCAAATCAAGACCAACAAGGAAGCTAGCACCATCCTAAAGGCCGTCAGGTGAGATCCTGAGCATCAGACACTCATCAAGATCCACCAAGAGAGGTGAGCAAAAGGTTGAGCTTTCTCTGCTCTCGTTGAGGCAGAGTAAGAGGTAGGAAGGGGTATGAGCATGCATGAAGCAGGAAACACGCGGCACAATGTAAAGACAGGGAGGTCCAGGAAGGAAGGAAATTCTGTGCAAAAAACCAGCTTGTGATACAAAGCTAATGCACCCTCTCCAGTGCAAGGCAGCGCCAAAAAAGGTGTGCAAGACCAGAACATAAATGATTCCTGACACAGTGATATACAATCCTACCTGAATCTTATTTTTAAGCATGAATGCACTTCTAAAAAATCTATTTGGGAGGTGCAATATATTAATTATTCATAGGGATTTTAGCTAAAACTTTAAAAAACAAAATGCAAAGTAAAAAAAAATACATTAAAACATGCAGAAAAAATTGCTTCACCCAATTTTTTTTAAAACTGGATTCTTCTCAAGTTTTATGACGCACAGTTTTTTTTTTCTTTGAGATAAGGTGCTAATCACATTTGTGCACAAAAATGCAGCGGAATGCACTTACTGATAAAGCAGGAAGTTACAGGTGCATAAACTGCAAGGGGCAAGTAGAAGTTTTTTTTTTTTTAAAAAAGGACAGGGTGTGAGGGAAAATGACAAAAGTTAAAGGTACATTCAAGGTAAAAATATTCATAAATGGAAGCCAAGTGAGTGCTTAGTAGCAGTGGCACGTTGATATGCAAGTCAGCAACTTCATGGGTTCAGGAGTCTCAAAGGAAGGGCAGAGAAGAACTGTAGAATCTGTGCAAACCCAATTAGAAGAGTAAAGAGAAGGATCTCCCCGTGCGTACCTTTC
>NW_023422380.1:0-1429 GCF_002922805.2 Oryzias melastigma
GCCGGCACTCGTCAAACTCGTGAGGCTGAAACACAAACGGGAGACCCGGTTAAAACGACAGCAGCTTCAACCCAGATTTACTGGTGAGAAGAAAACGAAAATATCTCTGTGCAGACGATGAAGCAGACGATGAAGCAGACACTCAAAGCAGACGATGAAGCAGCTGCTTCAACGACGCAGACAATGAAGCAGACACTCAAAGCAGACGATGAAGCAGACGATCGTCTGCATCGTTGAAGCAGCTGCTTCCTCGTCTGCGTCGTTGGGGGCATCCATGACTTCTACCCCCTCAATCCCCTTATCTCAGTGACCTTCACAAACCTGTAAACCCACAGCTTAGGGACAGAACCAGCTGATAATTTAGCATGACCCGTTCTAACAGGACCAAAATCCACGTCTCTGTGCTGAGCAAGACTTCAGGACGGAGTCTGGGACTCCAACTGCAGAGACAGAAGCTCCAAACATCTGCAAACGTTTGCAGGACTCTCAGTTTTCTGCTGCGAGAGAGACGACTCATTTTCTGCCGAACTCCCTAAATTCCCTCTACGTTTTCTGTTTTGTTTCTCAGGTTTTCAGCCGGACATCCAAACTGAAACATCGATGACACAGATGACATCGACATCTGTCATGCATCTCCATGGAGACCGTTCTCCTGGACGTGGTCTCATACACAAACAGGCTGAGCTGCACGCTTCACGGGTCTCCAAGTTCCTTTGCTCTGTGACTCAGCTTTGGTCTGAGCATGGACACAACATCCCAGCAGCCTTTGCACCAACATGAGTTCATGAGTTCAAGAGTGAGCAAAGAAAGGGAAGTGTGACCGAGGAAGGAAATGAGTAGATGAAGAGGAACAAGAGGAGCTCGTCTCTTCAGCAAAGAGCTGAAGATCAAATTCATGAGAAGGATTTTACCCCAAACTCACATCATCGCTGGAACAATGATCCTGATTCACTGAGACTAGCAGTCATAACCTCCACTGAAACACCGTCTGAACGATGAACTCACCTGGATTCACGTGGAACACAAGCAATTATGGGATGTTTGGTTTATTTGTCAACTTGAGTTGTGAAACAACACATAAGCCGACGGATTAGGAACGGAAATTTTAAAAAGACCCATTAGACAACATCAAACTGTTTTTACAAGCAGAGAAAAACATCAGTTTTAAAATCAGTTTTACATCATTTACGCTGAATATGAAGCAGCGAAGCAACAAAGTGAGTCGCCCCGTTCAGCTCCAACCATCGACTGTATATGAGAACTGGACTGGCATTCCAAACAGGAAGTGCCTGCAGAATCCCACAGATAGAGCTGTAACGAGTACAAACATTTACGACATCCAAGATCACCGAGTCGGGATCTTTATAAATATAATAGAATCTTCTTTCTTCTTCTTTTCCTTTGGGCTTTTCCCTTCAGGGGTCGCCAC
>NW_023422381.1:0-1428 GCF_002922805.2 Oryzias melastigma
CTTCTTCAAGAATCTTCTTCTTCACCTGAAAAACAACAAAAATATTATTACATCTGTTTATACTCGGTTAAGATGCTCTCCAGCTTCAGAACTCTTGGTCTGTTGGGAAACTTACTCATCACTTGAGCCATATTTCATATCATTTCTATGTGGACGATACTTTTCTTTACCTTAAAATGATTGTCTGCGTAATAATCATTAACTCTTAAACACCCAGAGAACGTAGACGTTGCTTTCTGCCCACGAAAGTAAATTCCTCCAATCAGAAAACACCTCGGTTTTCTTAGCTCTTGTGTCCAGTCGAGTCTCAGAAACCTCAGGTGTTGGCTGATAAGTCTTTGTCCCCTTGTCCGATTGAGTTTGACACCCCTGGTCTATAATTAAGTTTATCAGAAATTCAGCTACATTAATACCCCTCCAATCATCTTTTGGTGTATTTCAAAAGTGTTCTCAGTGGTCTTTTAACTATGAATATGCTGTTTTTGTTTTTTTTAATCCAAATAAATGTATCGTTTTCCAGGCAGTAGTTCATCAGAAACTTTCCCCCACCTACCATTACCCATACCTGAGAGCTCTCTGTTTACAGGCTCTTTTTTCCACTAGCTTACAAAACCTCAAACCCCCAAACTAACACTAGCAGTGCAACAAAAATGGCGACCAATATTGGGGCTATCCATCCGTACAGTTGAAAGTAAGATGTCGGCTCAAAGGAGAAAACGAGAACATACATGACAGAAGAATGGAGCAGAGCAGGAAGCTTGTACATAATAAATCTGTCTCAAACTGTTTTTTGTCTGCTCCTGATTCGCAACAATTTGAGTAAAACATTACTTGGAAATGTAACTGTAAGCTTAATTTTCTTTATGTATGCCCTTCATCATCAAAAAAATACCACAAGATCAAGTTAAAAACACTACATTTTCATGGGAGTGGGTCTTTAATGAATGCTACAATTAAAAAAAGTCACTTTAAATAAGGTGAAAACAATATTCTGCTAAAAATAAATATATTTCCATCATTACTTGACTGTCTTATACATTTTCTAAGGGTTTTTTTCAATATTGTGGCATTACATATTGTTTCAATGTGCCTCTAATTTCAATAGACAACAAATTATTTCAATTTAATGGGAAAAAAGGAGCAAATATATTCATAGAATATCAAATTTTTGAGTGCTTTTCTTGCACAATTGTACAGCCCAAAGTGCTTTACAAGTTAAAAGGAAATCATGATTGAGCAAAAAACATAAGTAAAAGATGAGGAACAAAAGTAACCACATCATCAGGACATTTATCAAGAAATCATAGATTAAAACATCATTAAAATAACAAAATACTGAAACACAATATAACATCCAAAAGGTTTAAAGTGAGTTACTTAAAAGCCAAACTAAAAAGGTTTTTTTTTTCTTTTTTTTTTAATCTCAAT
>NW_023422382.1:0-1428 GCF_002922805.2 Oryzias melastigma
TTAGCATATTCCTAAACTCTAAATTAGCCTAAAAAAAACGAGTAGATAACAAATTAGCTAAAATGTTAGCATGTTTCTAACGTTTTAGATAAACTCCAAATGTTTAGAAAATTACTATAAAAGGTTAAAACTTAGCCCATGAATATATTTAAAGGTTTGTGGCTAATCAACTTAAAATTTCAAAATTTTAAGACTTTCTCATTTATTTCTAATGGAGCAAATTTTGCTCAATATTTCAAAAAGGATTAAGTTTTTAAATCCCCAAAACACAAGCAGTAATGTCCTGAACAAGAAATACCTAGAAAAGCTTGATTTTCTTTATATACGTCCTCCATCATGACAAAAAATGCTACAAAAACATGTTAAAAACACAATTTTCACTGGACTGGCTCCAAAAACTCAACAAGGAAGCTGTTACTAATTTAGGAAAAATAAATCTGTTTACGCGCAGTGACTCACTCTACTCCACACAAGCACTTCGTGATGTGTTTGTGTGACAGCATGCTCCTATTATGCTCCTTTCCCAAAGAAGACAGGCCGAGCTGAATGCAGAACATTCCTCCCCTCTGGAAAGAGCCGGAACCGTGACTCGGACAGAAGTGGCTTTGGCTGGCGGCGGCAGAGAGAGCTCGCTGAAGCGGCTCTTTGTCACCGCTTCCAGAAGACATCATTGTTAATATGGCCTTCGGTCTCATTAAGGGCACTAAGGATATGAAACAAAGTTCCTACTGTTGAGTTAGCAGGACAAACAGATGGAAACTGATAATCCACATGCTGAGTTTGTTCTTAAGGCTTTTAGCGAAGACCACCGTGTGAAAAAAGTGTCCTCTTTTGTGTTTTAATTCACAAATAAATTGATGAATGAGCCTGTTAGTAGGCTCTCATTCTTTCTTTCTTATCAGTTCACCTGCATTATCTGTCTGTGTGTAGTTGCGACTTCCTCTCTATGTTTACTGAGTTGTCTGGGTGCATAAAGTGGAATTCTGCTTGCTTTCTTATGTCTGCCTCAAATATTTGTATGGTTTGGATCTGTTTGTATAGCTATGATTGACAAAAACTGGTTTAAAAGTCAATACTTTTACAAAAAGGTTCAAGCTGGTGGTGCAGAGTTAGCCTACATGCTATCCTGCTACATGCTATCATGCTACATGCTACATGCTACATGCTATCCTGCTAGCTTACAGTCCCAACCAGTGCAACAAAAATGCTAAGCAATATTGGAGCTATCCAGCTGTACAGTTGTGAGCCAGATAGCAGTTTGGATGAGGAAAATGAACAATCGGTAAATTTCAGTTGTAATACTTTTAGCCCCACTGTATGGAGCTATATTGAGGCCATAAATATTCAAAACACAAATAAAACAAATCAAAGAATGTTGGTGGTTGGCCGAAAAAAATGTAAAATGTCCTAAACTTTTTTGCTATTCCA
>NW_023422383.1:0-1428 GCF_002922805.2 Oryzias melastigma
ATAGCTGCTCCTCCAATCCGATCATCATGAGATGCTCCTCCAGATGATTCTTCACAACAAAGGTCGTATTTGACAAATAAATTTGGGAGCAAATTTTATTTAAATGAAAATTAATTCCAAAATTGTTTAACTCTTTCAAAATTGTAGTGTCACCTCTGTGTGATGCTCGTCTGCGTCCTGCTTCAGATTGCTGAAAAGTTTTTAATCCTCCATGCCAGGTAGCTTGTGCCACTCTCACCATCAGTAACGGTCCTGTAAGACAAAGCAAACATCATATTTGTAGTTTCACATTTACAACTTGAAAAAACTTTGCCAGCAGAGTATCTGTTTCTTATTTTAGTTAAATAATTTGAAAACATTATTTTCGAAATGTTTAAGATACCAAACATCTTTTTTTGAGTGACTTACATGACCGGTCCTGGAGAAATGTACTGGAGAAATGTACGCTCCCTGAAAGGTCACTCAGATTGAAAAGAATATCACAAATCCCCCGGCGTAGATTTCTTTCACCTGCCTGCGTGGTGATGACCTGCAATATCAAATAAATAAATAAATAAATGTATATGGACATCCACTGCTTTATATGATTTGTTATGAGAATTGCAAGTAAACAATGCACCGAGTCTACCAAAGTATAATGATAAAATACACATTCGTGTCCCTCATGTCAGCTCGCGGTCAGATTTCGTTGTGATAACAGAAGCTCAAAATCGACGGACGTTTCATTAAAGTACCGGTTTGAACGCGGTGTGCAATCAGTTTAACGAGGCGCATTTCCGCAGGAGAACGACGGCGGGCTAACTCGGCTACAGTGCTCCCCCGCTAACATGGAAGTCAAAGGCCACCACAAATGATATTAAACTAAACAGGCACTCACGTTAGTTCACTGACTCAATATCCAAACATTAGCGCCAGAAACCGAAGAACAAACCCTTCTGCCATCACTCAAGGCTTCTTCCGACAACTCAAAGCAAGACAAGAACAGGAACTAATCCAACCAATCAAAACGCAGATGACAGGAATCGCAACATCGCATCCCACAATTCCCTGATGACAGGCACAACTTCGTAAAAAAAAGTTAAAAATGGGTCACTTAAACTTAAGTTAGTAAAATAATTGAATTAACCACCCTACTGCAGTCTGTCATAGCAGAAAGAGCAAGAATACCAAGTAAAAGTATGGATAATTTAATATTAATTTCGAGTTGAACCGAATTGGCACGCATTTTAAGCTAGTTTTTCACTCGACAGCATTAGCACTTTAGAAATAGTTGTAGAAATACCGACCTAGTTAAAAAAAACGCGTGAACAACCAACATGTTATGTGACATAAATTATTTTTGAAAAATGAATATAAATAAATTTAAGACATAGTAAACATCCTTACCGTAGTCTTGAAGGGACGTTGGTCACGTACTCCTGGAATGGT
>NW_023422384.1:0-1427 GCF_002922805.2 Oryzias melastigma
TGTTATCCCCAAAAACTTTATTGTTATTTTATTTATTTTAACTGCTATTTTATTCATTATTGTATGAATGCTCAGTAGGAAAACCGAAGATTAGCAACAAACCTTTAAATATATTCATGGGCAATGTTTTAATCTTTCATTGAAAAAAATGGGAATTCACTTCATATTTTTGCCACAGGCTAACGTTTTCACCAAATTAGTTTACTGAGGAACTTTAGGCTATTTTGGAGTTTAGCTAATAGCCTATTTTAACCATGTGCTAGCTTTTTCGCTAACTTGGTATCTACTGAGTTTTTATGCTAATCTGGAATTTAGCTAATATTTTAGCAACATGCTAACGTATTTGGCTAATTTGTTATGTGCTGAGGTTGTTTATGCTAATTTAGAGTTTAGCTTCTATTTTTGCAACATGCCAACATTTTTGATTAATTTGGTTTACTGAGGAATTTTTGGGCTATTTGGAGTTGAGCTAATATTTAAGTAATGTGCTAGCTTTTTTGGCTAATTTGTTATCTACTCCAGTTTTTATGGGCTCATTCAGAGTTAATTTTTTATTTTAGCAAAAAGCTAACATTTTCTACTAATTTAAGTTGTGCTACGGCAATGGTACCACCCACAACTCAGAGATGAATTTTTGATAAACTCCTGCAGAAATTATGTCCTAGAAAACGACTGTTTTTAATTTTGGTTGATTCGTGATTAAAAGACGACTGGGAATGCTTTGGAAATAGGTGAGAAAATTATCGGAGTGGAACTTTAACAAACACAACTAAAAACAGGATTAGGATTACAGCGTAACTAAGGGAATCAACCAACAGAAACTTCAGGATCTAATCATTAAAAATCTGCAGTAAATATAGTATCTACAGCATCTTAGTGTGACGAGGATTAGCTTAATCCTAATCTGTCGATTGAAACTGCTCCACAGTCTCTACTTTCTACAGCATGCAGAACTAAACCGATAACAGCAGGAGACACGGGTGTTCAGAGGCGCTCAGAAGACAAGTGTGGAGAACAAAAGCTGTAAAGTTAAAGACGTCAGAAATCCTGGATTAACACACAGACAGAGAACCAGGGAGTCTTGGACTACATTTGAGCTAAACCTCTATCTACGGACGGACTACAGACCCTGTGTTACCTGAACACAGAGGCTCGGGGACGCTCTGAGGATCTCCACAACTGTGGTGGATACAGGAACGCCATCCTTTCAGACAGTCATCACAGTCAGTGAGCAGAGGGGAGGCAGAACGGCACCCTGGGAAGGTTGGGGGTTTACCTGCGGGTTTGTGGGCAGGGCTGGGGGTTGCAGGTGCGGTTGGACTGCGGCCGGGGCAGAGATGCGCACAGATAGTCCGGATACGACTCGTTGTCGATGGTGCAAAAGACCAGGCGGGACTGGTAACCTGAAGAAGGAAACCCAAAGATGA
>NW_023422385.1:0-1427 GCF_002922805.2 Oryzias melastigma
GCTTGACAGATGCAGGAGCTGAAATGAGAAGTGTCATCACGAGATTGCAACTTCCTGCAGGAAGTTGTAGACGCACATTTAGAAGCACTGCTGTTTTGAAGACATTCAAAGCAGTGAAAACGGCACCGTGCATCCGTTCTGGAAAACTACTACTAAATCCCTCTCCATCAGGAGTTTGTGGTTATTTTCTTTAGAGGTTTTTAGGGCTGGTTTCAGTTTGTGGGTCTGTTTTTGTACACCTGAAGTGGAACAGGAGCACAAACAAACAAAAAGTAGCAGGTTTGAAGTGGTTCTGAAACGTAAAGTCTGTGCAGAATGGAAGTTCACGACAGAATCATTGAATTAGGGACAATAAAGTCCTTCTCCCATCATGTTTCAATCTACAGTATGTGTTTTCAGTGGTCTTTTAATTATGATTATGCTATTTTTAGACAAAAAAATCTACGAAAAATTATTTTGTTTTCTAGGACTTAATTGCTGCAGAGAAGCACGAGTTCATTAAAGATTCCCTTCTGTTTTTTGGGTGGAATCATTTGTGCAGTCTACCCACTCTTCCTAACAACAATTTAAAAAATAGAAATGCACAGAAAAGCAATTTTCTCCTTATTTTCAGCCACAAAGTCATATTAAAAACTTGATTTTCATTGGAGGGGATTTGTTTAAAAAATTAAAGAGAGAGAACCAAAAAAAAAAAAAAATAGCTGGTGCAACTGCAGAACCGTTTCTGTCTCATAGGGGGCAGCAACACCGGATCTGCCTACTTCATTGCAACTTCATGTCCCAGCATGCCCTGCGCTAAACTGCGCGCGCAGCAAGCTGACCTTGGGTACTGTTGAACAACATGGCGAGCAGGGAACCGAACGTAAGTGTTCTGGACGGTAAAGAAAATAATTGTTGTGGTCAGACATCTCTGATAAGGTTAAGTCAATGCAACTCAGCGGGTAAATGCTAACTGCGGTAGACGCACGCGCCAGTTTTCCACCGCCCACGTGACTATCTTTCACCTATGCGACAGGCACCGGTATTCTTTCTTTACATTTTCATTTAGTGCAGTTAAAACATTCAGACTTATTGTTTACTTCAGTAAAGTCCGTGGGTCATATATACATTTACCATTATTATACAGTCAACGGTTACATCAGAGTTTGGGAAACGTGTTGTGCGTGTTTGACCCATCCCATGAGGCAGAGGGGAGCTGCAGTCACTGCAACTCCTGCTACCCTTTATTAGTTAATCGGGGAGGCATCTTTACACTCTTTGGTTTGTCCTGGATATGGATTTGAACCCTAAACCTCCTAGTTTCATATTCCCATGTTCTTGTGGCATTTTTCCAGTGATGGAGGACATATTTAAGCTTTAAATTGCATTTCTGAGTATTTATTTTTTTTTCAAATTGTTGTGAATCAAGTGCAGATGAAAAACATGCT
>NW_023422386.1:0-1427 GCF_002922805.2 Oryzias melastigma
TAGCTATAATATCCTCCAATGAATACCTGATAACTCACCAAAACATGCCTATGACATCATCAAGGAGATGACATCACAGCTGGTGGTAAAGGAGGAACGGCCCAAATCTCCTCTAGGGGCTTGAAGAATTGTTCAAGATCCACCAAAACACGTGTCAGGATATCCCAGGAAAGTTTTGAAATTATTATGGGATGGCGACAGGACCTACGTGGGAAATTTGTCAATTTTTCCACAATACGAAAAGGAAATCTCATGAAATTTCAGACATTTCAGTTTAAGTCTGCTATAAATACTGAAGTTTCATTGACATTTGACCTCAGATACAGGTCGCCATCTACAGTTTTAATATCATACGATAATATTTTATTTTGGACATTTTATAGGAAAAAGAGACAAAACAGAAAAAACAAATAAACAAGAATTACTGAGAGGAAGTGAGAAGAAAAATGTTTTAATTTTCCAATAAGATGCCCTTTAACCCAGGAGAACCCGCGGTGACATCACTGTCACAGAAAAAATCGGCTTGGTTTATGGTGCATTCCATATATATTGTTTTTTTTTTTTTTTTTAGGAAAATTGGGTCTGGATCTTTACTAAAGACCCCATGACATTTAAAACAAAAAAAATCCCAGTAGTGTTTCAATTATGAAGTTTTAACAAAAATCCCACAACTTAATTTTTTTTAAAAATAAATTTTTCATGCTGATCTGAAGCCTCTGTTTCCACAATCTCCCCTGAGGGGGCGTGGCTTTTGGTGCTGAGCAGCCCCGCCCCTGAATCCTCAGACATATGAGGTATATATTCATGAGTAATTTAATGTTTTTGGACAATTACTGGAAGTTCGTTGAGACAACTTCAGTGTAATATCAGGTTATATGAAAAAAATGAATTAAATACAATGAAGGTTCATGTGATTTTTCTGATGTTTCTCATATCTTCCTGATGTGAGTTACACTCTGGTTTTTAATGAAGTAAGTTCCATGAAAATGTGAAAACATCAATTATTTCTTATTGAATTTATTATTTAAAATAATGATGTAGCATTATATATATGTAAATAGCATTTAGAACGACTAAATAGCATCTTAATCTAACAAACTCTAAGACAATTAAACCAAAAAGTCAGTTAAACGGTGCAAAAATATTAAGAAAAAAACAAACGCCCTCAGTAGGCGAGGAAGACCGCTGGGTTTTAGTATAAAAAGTTTTGTGCAGAAAGAACTTGCAGAACACATAGAGAATGAAACATTAAAGTTTTAAAGTGTTTTGTCATTACAGCAATAATGTAAAGTGTGGGTGAAATCCCTCCCGTCTCAAAGGGTTAAAGTGATTCTAAATTTGCCCCGATGCCATTTAAAGATGCGTTCTGCCCCATTTCTGCCTCCATCTTTCTCACGCTCCGGTTTATTTAAATGGGGTCTTTTTTG
>NW_023422387.1:0-1427 GCF_002922805.2 Oryzias melastigma
ATGAGCGAGATAGCAGATCAGCCCCAGAGGCGCTCCCTTGTGTATCGAGAAGTTATTACAAGTCCAAACAGCCATAAAGTTGAAGTAATGAAAAGACAGTTTTTTTATGCTAGTTCTGCCCAGCATGAAAGGAAAACAGAAATGTATTTAATTGATTTAATTCAACTCAGCTTCTGTTCATTGAATTTAGCGACATGACTCAAAAGATTGATCTGTTTTTCTACTTTTTTCTGCATGTTAGTTTAGGTCAGGCAGTAGGAGCCGCAGTCTTATTCACCCTTAATAATACTACACTGCTTTGTATTTATGATACTGTTATGCTAAATATAAATTAACTAAACAAATCGAAAAGAGAAAATATTTTTGAATGTGAAATTCTCAGTTCTGGCAAATGGTCATATTACTAGTTTCTATTAAATCCTGTTTAATCCTATGTAATCGCACAGGATCACCCTACTGTAGCAAATGTACACACAGTTGAAACAAAGCAAGTTCAAAATTGAATTTTCTATTCTCATATTTTTAGTCAACTTTAATAGGCCATCATCTATTTCTACATACAACTGCAGTTAACCTGAAAAAAGCTTAATCAGTCAATTGAAAAATTACACCTTTAAATATATATTTAAATTCGCCTCTGGACAGAAACTAATCATTGATACGTATAAGATAATATATGCTTCAAACTTTCTCCAATTATGAAAGTTTTACTGAGTATTTTGGAGCCCGTTCCCTCAGTGGTTGACCATACAGACCTTTGAGTGAGTCTAATGTCAGTAAAAAAAACAAATTGTTATAGAAGCACTTTTGCTGTAAATTCCTAACTCTGAAAATAAAATTAAACCAACTAAATAGGTAACACTTACTTTTTGAAATGAGTATATTTTTTATTTTTTCTTCAGCCAAAGAGCCACAGTGGAGGGGTAACTTCAGGTTGCAAACCTCTGGTTTAGCTTTATACATTTTTCCATCTCCTTTACTTTCGTTAAGCTTCAACATTATTTTGTTTTAGAGGTTTTCATTCAAATTTAACAGAATTGCACTAATTTGTCTGAGTTACAAGTGGAAATGAACGCTTCTTAAAGGCAATAAGAGCCACTTCCATGTGTTCGAAAAAAAACTAAGCTCAAAATTGCATTTCAGATCATTTCTTTATTCATTTTGTTGTGAAAAAGAGCAGACAAAAAATATATATATTTATTTGTGAAATAGAAACTATGCGGGGTGGCCACAAGCTCCCTGCTCTGAGGACTTGGGGGAGGGGAACGGGGGGCGGGGTTGCTCTGCACCAACAGTACTGCCCACAACTCAGGAGTGAATTTCTAATGAACCACTGCCTCTCTGCAGAAACTCTGACCTAGAAAACAAGACAAGTGGTTTGTTTTTGGTTAAATCCGGCATAATCATAATTAAAAGACCACAGGATG
>NW_023422388.1:0-1427 GCF_002922805.2 Oryzias melastigma
TGTACTTGTATCCTCAAGTCTTCATTCCTGACCCAGTGTCTCCGAGTCTTTGTTCCTGACGCAGTATCCTTGAGTCTCCAGTCCTGATCCTGTGTCCTCAAGTCTTCAGTCCTGAACCAGTGTACTCTAGTTTTCATTCCTGACCCAGTGTCCTCAAATCTTCAATCCTGACGCAGTATTTTTGAGTCTCCAGTCCTGATCCTGTGTCCTCAAGTCTTTAGTCCTGACCCAGCATCCTCAAGTCTTTGTTCCTGGACCATTATCCTGGAATCTTGGTTAATGACCCAGACAGAATACTCTAGTTCTCATTCCTGACCCAGCATCCTCGAGTCTTCATTCCTGACCCAGCATCCTCGAGTCTTTGTTCCTGAACCAGTATCCTGGAATATTTGTTCCTGACCCAGCATCCTCTATTCCTCTTTCCTGACCCAGTGTCCTCTTGTCTTCATTCCTGACCCACTATCCTCTAGTCTTCATTCTTGACCCAGTGTAGGCCTCTACATTCCTAAGCCAAAATCAGTCAGTGTCCATGTTTCCAGGAACTTTGTCCTGAACCGTTTCTCTAGACCTGTCTTTGTAATATTCCCTCCAGATAAATAAATTCCTTTTCTGCACTCCAAGATTTGTCGTTTTTGAGTTGCCCATCACTCCAACCTTTGAAAATCCCATAGGGATTTCAAAACTTCCTTTGGATACCCCTGACACGTGGGTTTTGGTTTCATCAGTGGATTTTGAATTGTATCTTTTTTTAGACCCATAATAGATCCTATTGACTGGAAGTGACTTCTCCCCCTTCACATTCTAAACTGGAAGTACACACAGGCTCCAAGAATCCAAAATCCCCTTGACTTCTAAAGAGAAATAAACAGCTATTACTCACCAAGAAGGACAATGAACTGGCAACATATCCCAATCTTATTTGTCCATACTCTATCAACAAACTGAAGGGTTTGTATCAACCCTTGATGTGAATTTTGGAGGCTTTATTCCGTAGCATCCATGTTTGGGGCATACTCCTGTCAAAATAAGAGCACCAGATATCCCCCCGTTTTGCTATTGACCAAGTACCTGCCCCCATTTGGGCCTCTTATTCATCGTAGACAAATAGGATTTAGATAGCTCTGCCTGTCGGACATATGGCGGTACTAAAAGTTGCCAGGCAGAATGAATCCTTCCACCACAGAGATAAACGCTCTGTCATCGGCGTAATGACCAAGCAGGCCATCTGCCTGTAGCTAACTGCTTTATCTTTCAAACATTCCTAATTTTTCCCACTAATAATGAGTTACTTGATTGGCTAACACTCCTGTTAAAAGTTTAATAGAAATGATCCCACAACTGTTCAGTCAGGAGCAAAAATCTTCTTAATAGGGGAAGATGAGATTTTTCAAAATAAAAGCATGAATTTTATTTTTAAATAACTAAAT
>NW_023422389.1:0-1427 GCF_002922805.2 Oryzias melastigma
CTCCTCACTTTCTAATTCTCTTTTCCATCCTCCCTCCAGAGACTCATCCACCACTTTCGACGCTCTTTTTCGGTTCAAATTGTGCACATCACAACAGAACAAATAATTTCCTCTCTTGTGCAGCATAAGTGCACTCTGTCCGCCGATGCTTTTGCTTGGAAACAGGACCTGGGTGGCATTTGGCGGAGGGGCAGGGGGGTTATTTTCCCTGCATTGTGTCTCTTTTGGATGATGAGGGACACAAAAGATGTAAAAAGCAAAAAAAAAGGTTTGAGTGTGTGTGGAGGGGTAGGCAGCTAAAAGCAGTGCTTTGATTCAAAAGGCATAACCATGCATGTGGAAGACGACAAACAAGCATCAACCTGGGAGAATGTGCGGATGTTTGAGAGGCAGCTAAGAGAGCTAACGTCACGTCTGTGGGACACAAGCCACGTCGCAAAACGATTGCTGCGCACCGAATGTATTCAAGCACCACAAGTGGCTTCTTCTTTTCAAGAAAAAAAAAGGTTTTTGTTTGTTGCCGTTGTTTCTCTACAGTAATGCTGATTGTGTTTTTTGTCGGAGTACGTAAATAGTAAAAAATGACAAATCAGGTTGTGTCTTTTAGGAATCTGTTCGTCCTCCCATCACGACGCCGGCTCTTTTTTTTGTTTTTTGCATTGAGAAACTCTCCAAATAGGGCTTTCCTGTAACTCGTGAAATTATACAAGCTGCCCCCCCACCACCCCCCATCCAGCGCTTATACTTCATAGCGATTTGTAATCACTCAGATTGGAGAGGAATTGCTGCAAAATGTGACACAACGGTGATTATCTCATCAACTTGTAATACAGTCGCACTATTTTACCTGAACTTATTTCAAACGATTAGAAGATGCGATTCCAAAGCCAACTTGATCCAGAAATGACCTCCCAGAATTAAAAAAAAGAGACCGCTATTAAAGCCTTCTAAAACAAGAAGGTTTAAGTATTATTTCATTTTGACTCACTTCCAAAAAAAAATAATATTTTCCCTGCACAGTTACTTTCTAACACAACTATAACTTCAACTATATTCCTTTAAGATATGGAGCGGATGGCAAATCATTTAGATTTGAACTTTTTGTAAAGAAAAAATAAAGTAATTTGGCGTGTCAAATAGGGCTGAGTTGATAAAATCAATATGAATCGATTAAAGCTTAATAGATCAATTATCTATTCATAAAAATATAGATCAATTTAGCACATAAAGCTTAAGTCCGCTAGCATGATGCTAACATTTGATGGAATTTCCCATAGGATGGCTAATGCTAACTTTTGGTCAACCTAAACATACATTGCTGACTAAATGAACATCTTTATAAACTTACTGGCATGAATTTTCCATTTTTTGGTCATACTTTGCTTCAGTGAGAATCTACTTGAATGTGTCCAAACTTTAGGCTTTAA
>NW_023422390.1:0-810 GCF_002922805.2 Oryzias melastigma
TTTATTTGTTTGGCAGAAGTCAGCTAAGAGGAAAGCTAACGGGGCCGAGGAATCGTAGCTTAATGCGGTGCTTGGTATCACCAATTTGAGCTATTATCTTTTTAAAATAATATATTACTGATTTGTCGATGATACATATTTTAAGTAGATAAGGTTGTTAGGGATGTGAACCTCCCTAAAGAAGTGACAAAGTAGCCTGCTAAGGCTCTAGTTAGCTTTCGTTTTGGATGTTCGGAAGCTTTTTGTAATAAGGTAGGGGTCCAAAATCATGTTAGCTTTTTGTTATTCCATTAAGTGGCATGTAGTAAACTGTATATCATGATGACAGTCATGACATGACGTGATTTGCGAGGTTTGTTTTGATTAAACGCCCTTTGTTAGCTAGCAGGTGGCTAGCTATGCTAACGTAAACTCGGCTTCAAAAATAGCTTACCTGGAGCAATAAATATTGAATATAATAAATATTCAATTATTTTGGTAAATTTGAAGCCGTGATTAGGTTTTTTTTTCTTCTTCTAGCGATTGAAGATGCCAATTTCTCATATGTTTATTATCCACCGTAGTAGGCCAACCCTGTGCTGTCTTTTTGCCGGTTAGCATGCTAGCTTTTGGTTTGTTGGCACCGACAGAGAGCACAGAAAACGCAATCTTGTCAAGTAAAGCTTGCGCAGTACACCGTTTTATATGTGTTTGATTTCAAGGCATCGCGTCGGTGTTTTTAAGCGAGTAAGCAGCGGTATAATCATTCCGGATTTTGTTTTTAGAGCAAATTTGGTCTAAAGCTAATTTTTAGAAAGCAGTAAGGAGTTA
>NW_023422390.1:927-1427 GCF_002922805.2 Oryzias melastigma
TGTATATATAATAACATTTGTAGTAATATAAACTTTGTCGTCTTCCCTGGTTTGTGACAGGTTGATAATTTTACCTGGAACAATAAAGAACCAGATGTTTTGCTTGAGCTGGCATTTGGCCCTTCTGTTTAGCTTTAATTTATCGTTTTGTCTATAAGTAAAATGTAAGGATCTATTGTTGCAATGATTGCTCTTCGTAGTTATTGTCAATATACAAATCTCTTCATTTATAATGATGGTAATGATTATAATAATCATTTATAATGACATTTACCTACAAATGTAATGTAATCACATATTTTTTTAGGATCATAATCTTTTGGGTTGGTGGTGCTGACATCATTTCATTACATGTTGTATTGCGCACCCTTTAAATTATTTTATACTGCTCTTTTATCCAAAGTGACGAGTTATATCTACATCATGTTAAACTGTTTTTTTTTCTAATTTATAGTAAAAATGTAATAAAAGTAGAAGTGGTGGCAGATTCTCTGGAAAAA
>NW_023422391.1:0-1427 GCF_002922805.2 Oryzias melastigma
GGAACTAACTAAACATCCTTGTAATTCTTTGAATCCCCATTCATTTAAATATGTATTTAAATTTATTTGACGTCCAGGTTTTTGCAGCTGTTCATGCATGTACAATAACAGTGTTTTGCTGATTAACATATGCAGTCATGTGAGAAATAAGTAAAGTCCTGGTTGATTCTAACCAGGTTTTTGAATTAAGTAAAAACGACACGAATAAAAAAAAAACATTTCATAATGCCTCCTTTATATTCATTAAAAATAGGAATGTGACAGTTGTACTACTTTGTATTTGTTTAAATAAAGTAAGGAAATTTTGTAAAAAGAAAAAACAGTGAGTATAATGATGTTAAACTTCAGGAGTGAGTTAAAGAAGTTGTTGGTTAAAGAGGTACACGCTCCTGGGTTGCCATGTTTTCACCATCAGCACTAATGCCATTCTTTTCTTCTCCAAATGGGATTAGATTTATTACAAGACAGAGACTAAATATTAAATCTGCTTTGTTCTTTAAAGCTATAAATACTTAATTTGAGGATTCAGTGAACACCACATAATTATTGATATTTTCAGTACACTCAATAATTCCAATATGCTCTTAAATGCTTCAAATTGTACGGATGCTTATAAATAATCTGCTGTTTATTATTTAGATTTAAAATTCAAAATACCTTAAGAATGATTTCTATCGTGAAGAGTCCAGTGAAGACATGATCTGCATACCCCAGGATCTGAAATCAGAACAGAAACGTTGTTTAAGGCAAAAAAAGAAAAATAAATAAATCCAGAAACCCTGTAGGATTCATTAGACTTCGTCTTTAGTGAATTAAATTAAATCAGTTATGCCACGACCTTTGCTAGGTTTCATTTTTTTGTTACAACGTATTTAAAGTCCCACTCCAATCATATTTTTTTCTGTTGTAAAATTGTTCCGAGTGGTTTTTTAATTATGATTATGCAGTTTTAGCCAAAATCAAATGATGTTTAAGACATTTTTAGGATTAGAAATTCGCCTCAGAGTTGTTGGCGTAGAAGTTCCTATCCGCTAATTTCCCCATCAACACTTTGTTTACATCGGCTATGTCTGAATTGCTTCCCAACTCACTATATAGTCTGTTCGCCATTTTGTATCGCTGTCTAAATCTACAATTCCCTAGAAATTACCCAGAAGTCTTTGACAAAAACCAGTGGGCATTGATGTTGACTAAAATTAGCGAAAATAGACTACAATGCTTTGCGTTTGAACAATTTATTAGAAAAACAAAATGTGTTTAAATGTAATTTTTGAATAAACTAAATTTTTTCATCATCAGAACACAGTGGAGTTACAAATATATGTTGTAAAATACTCGTAATGATTAGATTTTTACTTCTGTGACATCATATTTGCCGTTTAAAAAAAAGTAGTGACCATGGTGTATAAATTATACATAGTCCTTCA
>NW_023422392.1:0-1427 GCF_002922805.2 Oryzias melastigma
ACCGCTGGAACCCTGTAAAAATCTTCCTATTATTTATATTTAAATGAAATCTTTTTATTTTATTGTCACCGACACTAAAGACAATGATGATTAATCAGCTTCATGTGGGGATTTGGGAGATAAAAACAGAGTATTACATAACTATGACTCATTAGTTAGCTCATCACTGTGGCATCTGCCCATCTGGGATCATCTTATGGACATGAGTCTATTGTGCGTGTCTGTGTTCTGTTTGTGTTGTATTTGGGACCTTTCCTGGCAAAGTCCCAAATCTTGTTTGGACCTGCAGTTCTTCATAAACCACAGAACGGTTCTAACACACAGGATGCTGGATTCATTTTCAGTTTAGGGCAAAAACGTCCATAAAATTTTGGTTTCAAACTGACCATTTTGAAGTTATCCTTCTGGCTTAGATTGAGCAGTAAATATTTAGAAGTCTTTTTGGATGATCAGGAGTGCAAACAGATGTTTGTGCTTTATTTTTATTTTTTTCCAGCTGTCTTTTGGAAACAGAAGTACCGAAAAGTAAAATGAGGACCTGATAGAACCAAGCTTGTGACATAATAACATCTTGAAAAAATGTGGGCGAGCCAAACACCTAACCTAACAGAAAACCTGACATAGACAAACAGAAATCCAAACTCTTTAACAGGGTGAGGCTAGACGGACGAAGGGAAAACAGCTGAGAGTCATTTGACATGTGAAACCTGCAGTGTTTGAGACCGTAGAAAACTGAGCAGCAACATTAAAAAGTAGGAAAAGATAAACATAAAGAATAAAAAAATACAACTTTAAAAAAGCAACAAACCTTATATCAGGGGTCAGCAACCTGCAGCTCCAGAGCCACATGTGGCTCTTTTATCTCTTTATGGAGGTTCTCTGGATGAAGAAAAACAAAATAGTAATTTTCAAAAATTTGGAGATGAGTTATTATTTTAGCAACATGCTAACATTTTTGGCTAATTTGTTATTTACTGTGTTTTCAGGCTAATTTAGAGTTTAGGTTCTATTCAAGCAGCAGACCAACAATTTTGACTAATTTACTTTACTGAGGAATTTAATGCTAAATTGGGGTTTAGCTAATAACTTAGCAAAATGCTGATGTTTTGGCTAATTTGTTATCTACTGAAGTTTTTCTGGGGTAATTTAGAATTTAGCTTTTATTTTAGAAACAGGCGAACTTTTTTGACTAATTTAGTCTACTGAGGAATTTTGGCTATTTAGGAGTTCAACTAGTAACTGAGCAACGAGCTAGCTTTGGGGGCTAGTTGGGCCTCAAATTAATTTCTTTATGCCAATTTAGAGTTTAGCTAATGTTTCAGCAATATGTTAACATTTTGGCTAATTTAATTTACTGAGGAATTTTATGCTGATTTAGTTTAGAGCTAGTAATCAAGCAACGAGCTAAGTTTTTTTTTTTTTTTTTT
>NW_023422393.1:0-1427 GCF_002922805.2 Oryzias melastigma
AAGTGCATAAGACTCTTGAAAAAATATAAATCCATTCCCAAATCATCCAGAAAACCTCATTCTGCAATGAAATAATTTATTCACATGGAAGATGGTTTGAATTCATTCTCTCAGTGATTAACTTTCTCACATATTTATCCAACAAACTGAAAAAAATCCATATTAGTCTTGTCTAACTGAACATCATTTAATCTGCAGCTTAACTGAATTTAAGGACCCGATTGTTTTTGCATGCAAAAAAAAAAAATTCTGCGTCTTTCAGCGAAAATTTTATCCCTGCCACATGCAGGAAAACTCACAATTTCCAAAAAAAATTGTATTTATATATGCATGGACTAATTCTGGCCCATTGCAGCAATGATTTTGATAAATAAATAAACAGATAAATAAATAAAAATAAAAGAAATTGAATAAACACACCTGGTCCTGTGACTGAGTGACTGACACGTCAGAACTGAGAATTTTAGACAAAACGGTAAACAAATAAAACATTTTTGTGGTTCATAATGTTCTTTTTCCTTTATTCCCTCCTTTGTGGAATAGTTTTTGTTTATGAAAATCCAGTTTTGTGTCTGATACCTTTTATAGGGAAAAAGGTTTAGTGACACCTGAAAGAATAACAAATACTTAAATAAAACATTAAAATAGAGGGAAAGTTTAGCTTTCAACTGAGCAAAAAATTAGAACTTTTTGTTTTGAAAAACAATTTGTCCTGTTTAACAAACTTTTATCTAACTACACTGATGTCCTAAGGCTGGAAAAGATAATAATTAGAGGTAACAATGTACCAAAAATGTAAGAAAAACTAATATTTGACTTTATTGTAAAGGAACATCACTGCAAGTAAATACAATGATCAAATCAATCCTGACTTAGCAGTAAAATGACTACATTAAATATTTTTTAAATCAACTTTTTTAGTATCTTTTAAAATATCTATAGTCTATCTATATCTATAAGATAAAACATGCAGTTCTGAGTATTTAATTATTCAAACTGTCATGAATCAGGAGCAGATAAAAAATACTGTTGGAAAAAGAGCTAATATGTGAGGTAGAAAACGTGCTGGGCCGGTCCTTTAGCTCCCTGCTCCGCTCCATTCCGATTAATTCACTTGTAAACGGACTACATTTTTGTTTTCCTCGTCAGAGCTGGAATCTGGTTGAAAACTTTACAGCTGGAGACACTGCAAAAAATTAAGCATTGAATCAGTGAACAAAAGTTCTATAATTTATTATGTTTAAATATATTATATTGAAAACTACAAATTTAAAATGTAAGAAATTATAGAACTTCTGTTAATTGATCCAATATATTTCACTTTTTTCACTATTTTTGTTGCACCCGTAATGTTAGGTATGGATGTGTAAATAAGTCAGTTAAGCTGTTGTCTCAATGAAAGAAAAGGATTTGGTTTTCCTGAATTT
>NW_023422394.1:0-1427 GCF_002922805.2 Oryzias melastigma
AACCACAAATCTGGTGATGACAAGATCAACCTAAACAAAAAAAAACATGTCAGAAGATGATGTGTTGGTGGATGTAGTTTAAGATTTTAAAACTCTTCCTCTTTATTAACTGCGAAAATGCTTTTAATGATCGACAAAGTAAAAATATTTACTGCAAAAAACAACTTTAGTTTTAAATCACACAGCAAATGTACTAAGACAAAACTCAAGCACAGTTGTGTGGGGTGATACCTTAATCCACCTGCAGACACGCCCATGTGTGTGTGTGTGTGTGTGTGCACAACTGTGCAGTCAGAGGGGTCTGCAACCTTTATAGCTTAAAGAACCATTTGGTCCAGTTTCTTATACTGACCAAAACCGTAAAGAAAAATACACTTTATTGATGTATTTATGGCCATTAAGTTATTCATTTATAACATCAAGCTTTTAAATATTTATATATATATTTTTATTATTATTTACTGTACATACAAAATAACTTATTTTAATTTTGAAAGTAGGAAATCCTTTCAAAATAAAATACATCCTGTGTTAAATACAGTAGAATGCACTGGTGTGATAGATAATGTCACTCTCACAATAGATGAAACCTTTTGTCATCACTTTGCTCTGTGATCTGACATGTTAAAAATATAAATATAGATGACAAAACTTTAATAGATAAAACAAAACGTCAAAACCAAGTGTTTAGTCAAAGCATTTTTCTATAATGCCAAAGGGCCAGTAAGTGGCTCCAGAGCTACAGGTGTATTTGACATAAGCTAAATAATAATGAATGAAAACTTTCCAGTACTGAAATTGTCTGAGTTATTTTTTAGATGAATTTTTGAACAGCTGTAATTTTGTTTACTTTGATTTTCATCCCACTGAAATGTTGAGCATAAAGTAAAATGTGTTTTAGATTCATGTTTTCTCTCACCGTAAACATGGCAGAGAACGGTTTACTCTCTTCTACAAAGACTGTTTTACAACACGATTATTGACAATTCTATTTTTACAAGATAATTATTTCAGATTTTGTTCTTAAAAATATTGATTTAGACCAGCTAACGCTCACAAGTTTTCTCCATGTCCGTTCAATATGACCATCCAGACAGTCTTGGAGCCACTAAGTGAGCTTTGATTGCTGCAAACTGACCTTTCATCTGCATCACGCAGCTCAGCTGTAGATATAAAAAGGGCAGATTTTCAGTTTTGATGCAGAGCAGCAGCAGAGCGGCTCTGGACAAAGACAGGAAGTGAGTCGCTGGAGGGAAACATTAAACCTGCTGCTTGCAGACGTGATCTTAAATCTCCCATGAGTTCAGTGCAGAATGAAAGCAACTTCAACCAAAAGAGAAATAAAATAGATTGTTTTGTCACTTCTGGTAGCTTTAAGCAAAAGCTTGTATAGGTTAGTTTAAGTAATTAGTAAGCACTTGGTTATA
>NW_023422395.1:0-1426 GCF_002922805.2 Oryzias melastigma
CTCGAAGCTAATAAACACAATAAAACAACACGCAGAAAGGAGCCTTATGTCACGTGCTCTTGTGGTGCCTTTTCTGGCAGCTTGAAGGTTTTTAAAAACGAGCCGGTTAATGTGGAGCTGGGCTGAGAAAAGGCTTGTGGGAAATTTCGGACCACACTACGACTGCTAGCTGGTTAGCTGCCAAGCTAGGCCACACACACACACAACACACAGGACATTCAAGCTAACCTGGCGAGGCAGAACCCGGCCGTGGCAACACGAACCAGAATCCGGATCGGGCGAAACGCTCGCCACGACGTCCCGCCCGCATTCAACCCCCGTTCGGCCGCCGTTTTAGGCGCCCAGCACACTTACTGTTAGAATCCAGCGGTGGGATCACAGAGTTTCGGCTCCGAAACGGTTAAATGTGACACATTTGATTGATCCGGAGGGGGGTTCACTTTGTTGCTTTTGTCTCCTGGTTGCTAGCAGTTCACGTTCGGCCGAAGAAGCAGCTCCACGCAGCGTCGGACGGAAGGAGCGTGTTCGTGATGTCACCGGGTCTTCACCGGGGCCAAACAATTCAACTCCTTACTTTGGAAAAATGTATGCTGTTATAATGAAATCATAGACCTGTATTTTATTTTATAATACAATTAAATTTTCTGTTGGGAAGTTTTCACATTTATGACAAAAACACGGTAAATTATGAACCGAATTCAACAAAGGAAGGCAAATGAAACATTTTTAATTGTTGGACAAATATATTTTATATAAACTATATAGTTTGTGTGTTTGTTCATTCATTCATAAAGTTTATAGACCACATTTGTCTGTTTTCTTTCTTCTTCGTGGCATTCTCACTTTTGTATGAATTTTGTTTATAAATAAAGTTTTTTTCAAATAAGAGAACATAAATATATGCAAACTTAATAACTTTATTGTTATTATTCACATAAAATAATGAGTATTTAATCACTATTAAAATTTAGCAATTGTTTTATGTTATTACTAGGTAATAAATCGGATTTTGGCCCAAAGGAAAAGTAGCCGACCTAGCTAAGACATTTTTATGTTCATGCAACAACGTTTAAAGATATAAGCACATATTTAGAACATGTTTTGTTAATATTATTAATGAGAACTTTATTTTTTAATCAACTTTTGTGTCATAAGTCTTTAAAATAAAAGTTCGCTTAGTGCTACATAATTAGCTTAAAGCAAATTTTACGGCTAATTATCAATTTTCAAGATAATTAAAAGACAGTAAGGAGTAGAAAATGTGTTTTTCATTTTAAATTTTTGTGATAAAAACAATTTTATTAAAAAAATGTTGTGTAATAAGTACTTTCGTTTACCGTTTTTGTCATTTTGAAGTTAATTTTGCTAGTTTTTCTTTTTTTTCATTATTTTTTTTAAACAACTATTATTTTTCATTCATAGGTTT
>NW_023422396.1:0-1426 GCF_002922805.2 Oryzias melastigma
GAGATGGCGTCCCCTTTAATTCACAAAGGTGCCAGCTGTTTGAAATTTGATCATGAAGGAGAAATGTATCATTGCAGTTTGTTTCTAGCTGGAATTCTGTGTCTTTCATAAATTGGAATAGAGCTGAGAAAGAAAAAAAAAGATTCAAAAGATTTGCGCCGCTTCAGCATTTTGCTACAAGCTTCTTCCAACTGTAGGTGGTGGAGATGCACTAGTATCAGGTCAGGACAGAAAAGTGTAAACACCATATGCTAAATGTGTTTTTTGTGGGGCTGGGTATCTATAATAATTTCTAAAATCGACTCAATTTAATTCACCAGAACCTGGATCGATTCAATTCTGTTTTTTTTTTTTATTATTATTATTATTATGATTTTAATCCACTCGATTCAATTCGATTTTGAGTTTACATGGTTTACACATTTATACAAATTTGTTTAGAAATACACTGATAATCTATGTATGTTTTGAATATATTTTTTTTATTAATCTGACATAATGAGATTGTTAACAGCACACAATCTTACATAGTTTCTCAAAAAGAAAAGTTCTAACAAAAACGTTCAGATAATTAACATTGGAAACATTGTTCACCTTCTCCTGGAGGGCGTTTCAGTTTGGCCACTAGGTGGTGCTCATGCTATTGCATTACACCTTATTCCAGAAGAAGAAGAACCTATGAGTGAAAACAAATATCTGAGAGATCCACAGGTGATTGAGTGAAAAGATTATAGGTATCTATTATGGAAGCACAAATAGAGAGCATTTGTCCCCTCAAAGAGCTCTACTTTTGTACTCTATTTATGATAACAAGATGTCCAGACAGGACAAAAAAATAACATTTATAAAGGCGACAGGTTTAGAAAATTGAAAAAAAGCCTTTGATTGATATATTTACATCTCTATATTTAACCTTTTCTCCCTGAAACTCACAGCCCTCAACTAAAAGGCTCTTAGAAACATGCTATAATCTTAGGAGACAAAACAGTGACATAAAATGTTGAACATCCTGTCTTCTTTCTCTGTCAGCTATTCTCCTCAGGGTCAATTGCCTTCACTTAACCTGGTCTCCTGCGTTTTTCTTTTCAGGTGAATAGTATCTTTAGAATGGTTATATTCACTGCAACTATTAATTGAGCAGAAATGGAAGCTTTGGGCTTTTTTGTGTGAGTTTTGTCTGGATACATAATAGAGCGGTCCATCATTTAAAGAAAAAAAAAGAAATGACAAAAACCATTGGATTTGAAGCTCTAATTAAAAACTGAAGATGATTAAAAATAGTTACTTGTAGACCTAAGAGGCTGATGTTTGAGGTAAAAATACATAAGGAAGGAAATTTTTTTCACAGCTCTAAAACTCTTTGTGGTTTTATCTTGTTTCGCTGAACTTCTTGTCAGATCAATTAGAATATGATGCTAAGAGGCTT
>NW_023422397.1:0-1426 GCF_002922805.2 Oryzias melastigma
TTGTTAATCATTGTCAATACACTAATATTGCCTCAAAAATTTTATTTTAGTTCTGCCCCTAAGCAACCGTTATTTAAAATTTTGATGTATCAGTGATAATGACGAATTCCAACCCTAATCCCTAACTGCTAAAAAAGGATATAATGCAGGACTATTCAGTGCCCTGGATTTTAAAACCAATTCGGATACCATGCTCACTACATTTTTTTCCCCCTCAATGGTGGATATGTCATCACTAATTTCTCAAAGGAAAAATCTAATCAATATGAACATTTATGTCAATTTACAACTGTTCTGATTATGAAAATGTTGATGGTTTATTAAAAAAATACATTTAAACACTTTTTTGGGGGCAAAAATTGCTCAAACTTGATGCATTGTGGTCTATAATCACTAATCCAGAGAGCTTTGATGCACACTGGTTTTTCGCAAAGACTTCTGGAAAAGTTTGAGTGCACTCGGGTTTGGAATTGTAAATTCGGACAGCACTAGAAAATGGCGAATGCACTATTTAGTGTGTAGTGAAAGAATTCTGACATATAGCCTATATTTAATATAATTACATTTTTCTACATTCTTAAAATAGACAAAGGGCTGTCTTCTGAATTGAAAATTATTAACATTTTTTAGACAACTAAACATTTTTTTTTTAAATAAATCAGTTTGTTTCTGATATGACATGAAATTGACCTTTTTAGATTTATCATCTAAGTAAATTTACAGATTACACTTTGCAGCATCGAGGCGTTCACTGTCTTCTCTGAAAACACCACTTACAAACCTGGTACATGAACCTGTCTCTTCTTTCATTAGCATATAGTTGGGTTGCAACCAGTGGCGTCTGGTCTGGACATTCCCGGCTCCAATCCCGAATATTTCTGAATGTTTCTTCGCCCAGAACGGCCTTGTAACATTAACGAAAACGGCAGTTTTGTATTTTCCTACTTTCAGTGAATGCAACATCTGCCCAGAGGTCTGACCAATCAGAGAGGAGTTGAACAGAGAGGGAAAAATCCTCCGTCTTTCATTCGCTGACGGCCCACCCCTCCCCCTACTCCCGGTGTTCAGTCCGACCTCGGAACTTTCGAGAAATCCGTACTGACTAAAATGGACTCCCGAGAATGTTTTAAGGAAAAATAAGCGGAGAAATTCTTCTCTGCAGGTGGCTCCAGCGGACAGGAAGACTGTCCAAACACAAGGAACAGGTAACCACGCTAGAAATTTTCAAAATATCTTAATATTTGTCGATTGGCGGGATCTGACAACAGTGCTGCTAGCTAAAGCGTTAGCTTAGCATGTAACCAGGAAAGTCAGTGTAGTGTGCGGTTAGTATTTGTTCATGCAGATTCATTAATATGATAAATGTTTAGGATCATTTAAGTTCAGTGGCGGGCCGTCAGGGCCTGCAAAGCCTTCTCTGCTGGCC
>NW_023422398.1:0-1426 GCF_002922805.2 Oryzias melastigma
TTAAGTTTCGAAGATGATGGCAGTCAGAAAAGCCAAAGGTTCTATCATTAAAAGCACTTGAAGTTTTACGTAATTTAATATTTCCATTAAACATTGTTCTTAAAAGTGTTTTCGATGTGATGTTTGAATCAATTTTGTAATCAACAGATTAGTAATGTCAAAAACATCTTATTAAAGCTTCACCATGTAACACTGTTAATGTCAATTTGTGAGATTTTGTCTCCCATATCTCAGAAACATAAAAAAAAAAAAAACAAAAAAAAAACTCATGTACTTTGATCACCACCTTATATAGGTAAACGTGTTCTAATGCACGTGTCAAAGTCAAGGCCCAGGGGCCGGATTGGCCCTCCAAATAATTATAACCGGCCCTCCAGATCGCTTTATTTTATTGCTATTAATGACCCGATGTTATCTTGCACTTATTTCTAACTTGTATAATTTTGACAAAATATATTTTTATGGAGAATAAAATATTGAAAGTTATTTAAGGTTTAAGTTTATTCAGTCTGGAATAATATTCCTGCCAGTTTTTATTTATAGTAATTTTAAAAAGTTAAGTTTTTAAAAGGGTTAAAAATTATTTTTAATCCGTTCAATAAATGTTCATCCTGTTCAGCCTGCGATCTAAGGTGTGTTTTGGATTTTGGCCCCTCCTGCAATTGAGTTTGACACCCTGGGGCCTGTTTCACGAAACGGGGTAAACTCACAGTTTTAAAATAATAACTCCTGTCTTAAAAGATGTTTATCCATTTTACATAAAAACTGAAACATGTTTTTCTCCAGATTCCACGTTATTTCTTTCTCATATGAGTTGAGTTACCAAAACACCCCAGGCTTCTTCTCCTGGTCCGGCCCTTCCGTCAAGTTTTAGAAGCTTTTGTGGCCCATGAGGCAAAAAGTTTGCCCACCCCTGCAGCCAGAGGAGAGGTGGTTCTTAGGATCCTTGTGGAATTTTGGATGTATTAGAAACTCATTGTCCATCACCACTTAACAGGATGTGGTTATGGAAAGGAGCACTTCAGAGGTTCTTTGAATCCTACCAGGATGTCTTCCCCAAGGAAGGGACTTAAAGTCTGGGTTACCCAATGCTGGTGATGAGCTCACATAAGAGAAGGGCAGCACATGTGATTGACTGAAAACTTATGATACATCCACCCATCGATTTTCTTGACCTGGTTTATCCCTTTTTCGGTCATGGGGTTGCTCGGTCTGTCCCAGCTGTTGGGCTAGCGTGGGATACATCCTGGACAGCTCGCCAGTTCTGTCGACCAGTCTGTCCAACTGGGAAAAAACTGAAGTGCCTGTGGAAAACCCATTTACGGTCAGGGAGAGCATGCAAACTCCACACAGATAGGTCCC
Source organism: Oryzias melastigma (assembly GCF_002922805.2). NCBI lineage: Eukaryota > Metazoa > Chordata > Actinopteri > Beloniformes > Adrianichthyidae > Oryzias > Oryzias melastigma. The sequence goes on from NW_023422398.1 coordinate 1,363, forward strand.
GGCTGGGATTTGAGCCAGGGTCTTCTCCATGAGAGGCGAGAGCCCATTAAGATACAAGCAATGG
>NW_023422399.1:0-1425 GCF_002922805.2 Oryzias melastigma
TAAAATATCTTAAAAGTGTCGTACTTAAGACAAACTCGCCTTTTATGGTTGAACTCTTTATGAAACGCTAAATGCCAAGTGGTCGAGTATCATGGCAAAGAAAAGATTTTTTAGAGATTTTTTATGCAATGAACCAAAAAAGAATTAAGTATTTACTCTAAAGTAGTTAATCACTTTAAACTACTACTTTAATATTTATTTTATTGTTTTTTTTTAATGTGTAGTGTAGTTATCTAACCCACTGGATGCATTAAAATGTGTTTTTACACCAATTGTTGGGCACACAATTTCATAACTACATCTTTATCAAATTGGTTTTATCTTCTTAAACCTAAAAGCATAAAAAAAAGAGATTATTAAAGGTTTTACACTCAAGGTTGTCATTTTTCATGTTAATACTCCCCAGTTAAAGAGGCAGGTGAGGCACTGCCTAAAAAATGCATAAATAAAATAAAATGAATAAGTTCTAGACGTGTCTATTTTTATGATTTTTTTTTGGCTTTTCACAATTTTGTTGGTTAAAAATAAATATATAGGGAATTTACGAACTTCTTATTCAAATAAACAACCCAGCGGCAGGTGAGGCACCAGCAGCACATGCCTATCCTTTCTCCATTTCCACTTAATTAAGTCTTTTTAAACAAAGTTTCAAAAAAATGAGGCTACCAAACAAACTACACTGAAAAAAGTGAAAGAAAATGATAAATTAATAAAAGTTCTGTAATTTATAACATTTAAAATGATTCATTTTCATCAAAGTCTAATTATGAGTAGATGGTTAACTCAAATTAAAAATCATACCGCTTTTTTCCTTCTTTATTTTATTTTTTCTTAATGCGAATAGTTGAAATTTGTTCATTTGAACGTTTGCAACTCTTTACTTTTTTGTGATGTGACTGTTAAAATTTAGAAAATCCCATTAAAAATATTTTGAAAAAAATAAAAATAGTTTGATAAAAACTAGTATTTTTAAAAGTATCAAATTGCTGCTAATTGATCTAAAGTTTCACTTTTTACAGAGTATCGAGCTTCCAAAATAAGGACAAATAGTGACCTTCAAAAAATCTTTTCCCTATTTGTACACAATGCTGATATCACAAAAAATAAAAACACAATAATAAAGTCAGAATGATTCAAATATATATATGTATATTTCTATTTAAGGTAGTAGTGTAACTCCTTTAGTACAAATTGTGTCCTTTTTCTAAAATAAATAAAAAAATAAATAACATTTTTTTTTAAAGGGGCGTGGCTCCGCCTTCGTCCACATCAGTGCGCTTGTCCTCCTCCTCACTGACAGCTGCAGGAAAACAAACCAGCAGGAGCCTCGCTCACTGGCGAGTTACAATTATGTCAGACCTCATGCCTTCACGTAAACCCCCTTTACGTAACTCATCCAAGAACAGATCCGAGCCTCCCGCTGCC
>NW_023422400.1:0-23269 GCF_002922805.2 Oryzias melastigma
TTCAAGATATTTTGTACTTAAGAGTCCAAAAATGATCTTAAAAACGTGAGTAGTGACTCAAGGTGCTAAAGTCATTGTGTACATAGTTTAAGACATCGATGAGATGTGCTGTAGGTGTGACAGAGAAGTTTAAGGTGGAGTGGACTGTGGTGACAGACAGACTGAAAGATGAGGTTAGACAGGAGTTTCTATGGATCAGGATGTTTGCTGATGACACTGTGATCTATAGTGAGAGCAGGAGACAGTTAGAGGAACATCTAGAGAGATGGGGGTTTACTCTTGAATAGAGAGGAATATGAGTTTAGCTTCAGCAGGACAAAGTATCTATAGCCTCGTTTCTATTGAGCACTCCAGAACAGTAAGGAGTGGTACGGTACGGTCCAGTTAATTCTGGCAAGCGTTTCCACTCAGTTGAGCCTCGCTTCCACTGAGCATTTTGTGTCCACTTGCGTGTCATTGCATCATTGTAGCACGACAACTAGAAAGGCAACAACAATGCTTCTGTAAAGATGAAAAAACAGAAACGCTAGCTTAGGGCTATTTTGGTGCCTTCTAGTGTCGTCAAAACTTTCGGCCAATCAGCGGGTGGCTACAGCAGCTCCAACCGTTCAGTTCTATGTTTTAATGGACCTGCAACCATAGTTGGCCCTCTAGTTCACTACTGTTTTTGACCCAACATGAGTCCTAAAACTATTACATTTTTAATCCCTTTAGATTATATTTTATTGGGATTAATTTCTTACTTTTTACTATTTTTTATACAAATGTCATATTTGTCTATTCTTTGCAGAACATTTCTGAATATTGTGCTTTATTTGAACAAACTTGGATTCAGAAAACTGTCTTGACATTCTTGAGATGTTTTCTGCACAGTGAGCTTTGGTCTATCGTGCTTTTTAAAGAGTCTATAGTTTTTCAGGTTAAAATTCACTTTTACTTTACATTTCCTGTTTTCTTTCCTGGCCTAAAATAACCAACGATGACACATAATGGTGCAGGGAGACGTGTCTTCAGTTGTCGTCAACTTGGACTCATCAAACCTGTCGGGACACGTTCGGACCTTCGCACTCACTTCAGTCTGGATCATGTTGATTCTGCGGGAGCAGAGGGTCTTAACGCAGTTGTAGATGTCCACCACTCCTTCACACTCAGCCATATCCAGCATGACATCCAGCACGATGTAGCAGCCGGTCCGGCCTGCCCCCATGCTGTTAGGGAGGAGAAAGGATGAACTTGGAGAATGCAAACTCTAGAGTTAATCTAAAAACCCAACGCCAAACTTTTGATAGGAAAGTCGCAGAACAAAGGACTGTCAGAGAAAAATTCCTAATAAATCAAAGAACTTCAGAAGTTGTCTTTGTTACTAAATCTAATGCAACCTTCAGCTCTAATTATTTGGATAACACCAGAGGGTCATGAAATGTAGAAACATTTCTAAAAAATGTCTTAAAGTTCACCCTAAACTCCTATTTTCATCTGATTATACTTGTTGGACACTATTTTCAGTGTCATCTATACACATTATTAGGCCATAATAAATACTCATATTCTATCATCAGGATGTTTTTCTCCATCAATAACATCAGGAAGCAATTTGAAACCTCAGGAACTCCGTCACCTCAAGATAAACGGTTATAAACTAAATGAAAAGTCTGATTGTGTTCAGATTTCATCATTTATCTAAAGCGTGTCGCGGTGTTTCAGACATGCTAATAGAGGCTTTTTAAACATTCTCAAAACTTTTTTTTAAGGAATAAACATAATCAGTTGGAGATTTTATTTTGCTGCACATAACATCACAATCAGATCATAAATCAGCAGTTTATAAACCTATATTTCACAGACTTTCAGAGACTTTTCTCATCGGACAAATCATTCAAATAATTGCTTTCTTCACATAATAGAAGTGACTAAAGTACTGGACAAAGCCAAAGTTTTCTTTGTTTTTGGATTAGTTTCGGGACAAAAGCGGTAGAAGCGATGAACAGTGCAGGAGGGTGGGGTCACGCAGCACCCAAACACGAGTGTTGCTGGGATTATTGAAGGATGGAAGAACAGACAAATAATCTAATTCATCCCAGCTCTCCCCCCAGGTCCAGATAAGACCATCCATTCATCCAACTTCATAATCCACTCAATCCCTTTTGGGGGTCATGAGGATGCTGGAGCCTATCCCAAGTAGTGTTGGGGAAAGGTGTGGTACACCCATTGTTTGTAAAAGAGTACTGGACTGAGTGAGTGTGATGTCACACCCTCCTCGTCAAAAATTGTCATTTTTGGGTGTATCTTAATAATTTATGGCTCTGCAACTTACAGGGGACAAACCAGTACCGAGGCATGGACTGCACCTGTACCCTAACCCGGTAAGTGGATTTGTACCAGTTCCAGGCGCGGTACCAATTCTGGACACGGACTGGGCTAGGGTTAGGATACGGTTTAGGATAATGGTAGTGGCTGCGTCCGGGGGTTCGGTCCACGTCCGGTACAGCATCCGACAAAATGACTGGACCCCTGATTTAACTGGAACAGCCAGCATGTCAAAAACCGAAGAGTTGGGAACACTCAAAACGTCAAAAAGTGACGCGGAAAGTCCTCAACCAAACGTCAATCTGTGACAACTTGGGAATGAAATGCGTAGTTGAAACTGACACCACCATTTGTAGCCAGACCGAGTTAGTAAGCGGTGATTTGAGTCGGTCTGAGTCAATGTTTCTATGGTAACCACTCTCACCAATAAGGAGTGAGCTTGTTAGAAGTCCACACCCCTTCCACTGAACGAATCTGTCAATCAAAAATTGGAGGTGGGGCTAACAGGCAACCCTTACTTTTATTGAGGCATTTGACTGGTTAGTTTGTAAGTTGAATCACTTGTGATAAAGAAAAAAAATGGGAAAAAAGTTGATTAGAAAGGAAATATTAAGATATCAGAGCTATACTGGTTATTCTGACAAATAGAATGACTGATAATAACTGTTTATTTCTCTATAGAAGTCAATGGGATTTTAGCTTCTTCTTAGCCAATGGGTACTTCCCATTCAAGGGGTTTCTGGAGCCTCTCCCAAGTACTAAGATGTTGCGGGGTCACACAGTCACATGCACAGAGGGGCAATTTAGAGACACCAATTAACCTATTTAACCTGTTTTAGGCTGTGGGAGTGGCCTGTAGAAAACCAACATTTGCACGGAGAGAACATGTCGCAAAGAAAGAACCCAGTCAGGATTTGAACCTCTACACTACTGTGCAGCCCCCACCCCCAATCACCACAGTTCATTAGATCCTGCAGCTGATAGCAGTCGTACTCTGAAAGCTGATTGGAGTACCTGCAGTGGACCACCACCGGTCCAGCGTCCGGAGGAGTGGAGGTCTTGACCCGCCGCAGGAACGCCAGCAGGCCGGTGGCGTGATACGGCACTCCGTGCTCGGGCCAGGAGGTGAAGTGGAACTGACACACCTCATGTTTGGCAGGGTAACCTCTCTGCAGGACAAACCAAGCAGGAGTTCATTCTCACACGCCGACTAGAAGACGAATGAGTGCAGATCTCTGACACGTCGAGAAAGTTTCGACAGCTCAGAATGACTCACCCTCTCCATGGCAAAGGTGCGGACTGTGTACTCTGCCAGAGTTTCTGTCTTGAGCAGTGTAATCTTGATGTCACCGTACAGCTCAGTGTCATCAGGCCAGTATTTGCAGCACTTCATCTAGGAAAGAAAGGTTGGGGGTCAATCAACAATGCTGTAGCAAGGAGGGACTAACTTTAAAACCCCAATCGGACTCCTGTGAAAGAGTTTGATCACCTCCTAATGCGCAATGAAAGCTCATGATGATTCTGATTTTACTGGGATTTGTTTCATAAATATATTTCAGCTGCATCGTGCCTTAAGAAATGCCACAGAAAGCAGGAGCTCTCTCCAGAATATTTCTATATTTTCTCTTTTTCTGCTTCTTGGTTGTCACAAAAGTACAAAAAAAAATCACTTTTATCAGACACTTCACTGAGCGGCTAGTGTTCGGAGCTGTTTTGGTTCACGGTGAGGGTTTGCCCTCGTCTGCTTTATGTCGTCAAGATAATTCTGAAAAAAAATAATAAAGCGAAGCTCTGCACCATCTTCCTGGCATTTCTATTAATCTCGACAAACAGCAGCGACCTGAACTGAGATATTTTTCGGCATGCAGATGTGAAGGCTTTTTTTTTCTTTGTTAGTTTTCTCATATTATTTTTTAATGTCAGGTTCTTTGTTGAATTTATCAGTTTGTGAAAGCAGAAACGTTACCACGGTTCCTAAAAACGACAAACATGAATTTCGATAAATAAATAACCACATAAATTTAGATAAATAGCCTCAGTAAAAAGAAATCACATACAAAGAATGACCAAGTGTTACTGTAAGAGCGGTCACTGTCAGAATAACTGAGTGAAGAATAACAGCAACCATGTTGAAGTTTGATTGACAAAATATACAGCTTAGCTTTCCTGATATAGACTTTTATTTTGAAATCCAGTTCCTATTTGTACTCTGTCAGTCCTCTGCTGTTTACCTGCTCATCAAGTTCCAACAGTCTTTATTCCATCTTAGATTCTGAAGTAACCCCGTCAGACTTAATTGTTCTCACCTCACCTGGATTCAGTACCTGCTCAGACCTGATTCCGGTTTGGATTCTTTCTCAAAAACGTAAAAATCCTCTTAAAGTTGGTCGTGTTTGGATGTCTGGTGCAAATCCTCACAATAATCTGCATTTATTGCTGAATAAAAAAAAAAGCAATTATGTAAATGCTAAACGAGCTAAAGTACTAAAATTGCAACAAAAGTCTAAAAATGCCAAATAACAAAAACAAAAAAACTTGTGTCAAGAATAAAAGCCTCCAAGTTAATCTGCAGAAGCTAAATTACGAGGTCATATGAGGAAAAAATAATTGATTTAAAAAATGCAGAAGCTAAAAACATCCTGTCTTACTTTTTTTTCTGATCAATTTCTTGTTATAACGAGATAATAAAGAACGAAGAATGAAGCGTCTCCCTCTTCCTTTCTCATACTAAGAGACTGAGACTTTTATTTTGTATTTAACAACAAAAACACCAGAAGGACACTCCACTGAAGTTGTTTTTTTAGTTTATTTTTGATTTATTAGTGGATTTATGCTCCTCAAACGCCTTCATTCCTGTCTCACGAACCAGCCCCCTCCCTTTATTTTCCAAAACCCCCCGAATAAACAGGTTGATTGACAGAACCAACAGAGCCGACAAGTGTCTCAGCATAGCGTTCACTAAACTCTCGACATTAGCGGACCCAACTCAGTCTGATGCTATACTTTTTTATATCATCCACAGCAAGACAAAACAGTTTTTCAGAAAAAAAATCCCCACTGATAAATCAATAAATGATATATGGATCAGTTCAGGTGTTGTTTAGCTGCAGATGTCCGGAGCTCAGTGAACGCATCAGTCAGATATGCTCGCCGTCCTGAGTTCTGTCAATCAACCTGTTGTCGGTGGTTTTAGGGCAAATAAAGGGAGGGGCTGAAGCATGACAGAGAATTAAGACATTTAAAGAGCAAAGATCCATTAATAAAAAACTGACTAAAAAATAACATTTGTGGAGTGTTTGCTTCTACTTTTTTTGTCGTCAATCACAAAATAAAGACTTAAAACAAGTAAAGTCTCTGTGTCTTCGTGCGGAAAAAAGAGAGAGAGGTTTTTCATTATCTCATTATAAGAGAACATTAATAAACAATATTCTTTTTTTATTTCTTTACAATCTAGTTTTTTCATTACTTTACTTTACCATATTGGTTTAATGAATAAAAATGTAAAAACAATTTTAAAAAGGGAAACTTAAAGTATGTGATAATTAAAAAAAAGTTTAAAAAAATAAACATAAATGCTGAATAATCTGCAGAGTAAATCAACGGGTTAAAGTTTAATTTTTTTAGCTGAAGTTAAGAAACATTTGAAACTTTTCAGGTTTGATTCCAACAGCAAGAAAGCCAAAACACACCAAACTGAGAGAGATGGACACGGCTCAACCCAGTGTTTTACCCAAGAGTAATCCAGCTGACAGGAAGTGCTGGAGGGAGGGAGAAAGATAAGAAAACTCATTGATTTTCAAAATAAAACATGGTGTGCACTACCGAATGGCTTCTCTGACACGCCTGGGGTTATTTTAGTGCTATGAAGTGAAGCTTCAGGAGCTCTAAGAACTAAAGACCTAAAATAAATCAGTCTCATTCATTTGGAAGATTCTTTTTGGAAAAAGATACTTTAAAATTGAAGTTGGGGACCGTTTGGAAGTTTATGTTTTTTTGGAGATTTACCTAAAATCCGTTTTTGTTTTTCATTAAGACAACAAGGTTTTTCTGCTAAAATTTGCCACAACGTTTATTGTTTGCATCCTCACTGTCACTGGTGGCTTTCCTTGACGCTTTGGCCCCTCCCTGCTGCTTTTATCTGATGCAGGAATAACAGAATTCGCTGCTGCCCTTTACATACATCAAAGATCTGACCTTGAGGCAGACACGCCAAAGAAAACAGATGATCACTCCTGACCCGGCAGCAGCACTCATTCCCTCCCACAAGGAGCTGCTCCTCTGAAAGCTCCACAAATACCTGCCCCCCATCCATCCATCCATCCATCCATCATCCATCCATCCATCCTCACGCCGTGTGAGGAGGTGAAGAACAAACGGGAGCACACTTACCCTGCCCGCTTCCACCAGCTTGGTGAGCATGACAATACTGAAGCAGTTCTCCTGCCAAACCATCCGCCAGAAATCATAGATCATCTCCTGCTTGGGCCCTGTGGAGGAGACAGCACAGGTTTAGGTGGAGGGAGGGAAGAAGCAAAACAGAGGAGGAAGAGGAGGGCTGAGAGATGAGACATAAGTCAGAGAAAATAGCAGCAATAACTGTCCAAGTAGAAACAGTGTAATCCATGCAGGAGCGGAGAAACAATGTGTCATCCGTGAACCGCCGCTCGCTGGCGCTCTGTCATGTCAGTTCTCCCACAAATCCGCCAGCGCTCTGCAAACAAGCCCCTCCAACACAAATCACTGTCATCGATTTCACTGCATCAGAACCAGATTCTCACAAAGCAGATTTTGGATTTTCTTTGAGTTTAATTACAGGACTCCAAAGTTTCTTCTTCAATCTTTATAAAGACCCACTTTGATGAAAATCATGCTTTTTTGGGGAGTGTTTTTAACATGTTCTTTTAGGACATACACAAGAAATTCAAGCTTGAAATCGCGTTTCTGAGTATTTCTTTATTCAAATCTTTGTGAATCCGGACCAGACGGACTTGGAGCTCCCTGCTCTGACGCCTCCACTTGCAAATAGATCCATGTACGTCTTCGTTTTCCTCTTCTGAGCTGGATAGCTTAACCCTTGTGTCATCTTATGGGGTCCAGATGACCCGACCCTTACATTGATGTGTGATCCCTTCCATGACAAAAGTGGACAGGATTTTATGTCTGCCACAGACACCAGGTTTGGACAGACCCCAATTTTAATCCAAACATGCCTAGGATGGCACAAGGGTTATGTAATGTTAGGCTGGAGGTGTGAGGGTCTGTAAGCTAGCGGTAGAGAGGTCTGTAGTCAATATTGACTGCTCCATTAAAAAAACAAATATTTTGTAATTTATCAAAAGAAAATCAGCGGAGATTTCTTGGTAAAAACAACTTGTATTCGAGATAAAGTCGCTGTGCTTAATGCTGTGATCATTAAATAAAATTAATTTTACAATTTTTTACACTGACAGACATAAAAATTCAGGTAGATTCAATTCAAGTCATAATCTAAAAATGAAGTGAAAATTGTTATTGTACAGTCTTGGGAAATATCGCGATACATATCGTATCGTGAGGCATGTATCGGGATAGGTATCGCCAAACTCTTGCCAATACACACCCCTAGTTTTATCCATTCCTTCCTGTATCACTATAGTAGTTTAAAAAGATGAAAAAGTATCTTGAATCTTTATCATTTAAACACAATCTTTTCCTCGTAAATACAGACACAGATATAAATCCTTGAGCCACAGATCTGAACATCCACCTCTCTTTGTGTCGTACCCTCCACTGAAGGAAAGCTCCTTTCAGTCTGCAGTCTGAATATCTGCTGCTCGTCTGCAGCCGTGGAGCCTGACCGCTGTCTTTTCTTTTTCAACCCTGAACCTGCGAGCCCTTCAGAGAGGAGCCACGGCTGCAGCGCACTCACCCCCACTTCAAAATTCAGCTTCATTTTTCTAAAGACGCCTGCATAACTTTCTTTAAACACAAAACTCGTGATTTTTTTCCAAAATTTAATTAAATGTACATAGCTGTAGAGGTGTTGCTGTTACAAGGTATTTAGTGGAAACCAGACAAATCAAGAATTAGACACGTCCCTAAATGGTGAGAGCAGCAGCAGAGGCTGAGTCAGAACCAGAACAGCGCCACCCACTGGTTGACTCAGGGATAACTTGGAGAGTTTTAATGGGTCATCTTTATCAAAAACAAGTGAAGAAGACAAACATGCCAACCGGGCCACTCAATTTGACCTGCCAGTCAAAAGACAACGCCCTTTTTGCAAGATAATTTCAGACTCAGATGCTAAATATTGTAAATAATAATATTAAAATAATCTGCAGCAGACTTGTCCTGAATTTTAAATCTAATCAGAGTGTTCTTTGCACAAACATCAGCTCCATTCAGCTGCTTCTTAACTGGTTTTGGTCCTCAGTCCAGTTTAGCACCATCGAGTGATGTGACATCACGAGTTGATTTCAAATCACACAAGACAAAAACCACCAGAGGAAGGTTCGTAAGTATTTCTATTCTTGTTATTCGTAAAGACTGTCATTAGAAACACAGAAACGCTGAATTCTGAAAGCTACTGTTTCTTTGGAGACAACATTTTGAGCCAAAATTGCTTTTTTGAAATCTGGGAAACAGATTAGTTTTTCTTAAAGATCCACTCCAATGAAAATAGTGTTCTTAACATGTTCTTGTGGCATTTTTCTCATGATGGAGGACATGTATGAAGAAAGTTAGGCTTAAAATTGCTTTTTCTGAGTGTTTCTTTGTTCAAATCGTTGTGAATCAAGAGAAGATGAAAAAAATGTTTGAAAAAGAAGTGGTTAACTTTTAATTTATGTCTACCACTGAGAAACTATGTTATATAAAACACTTTTTTATTATTTTGGCTAAATATGTAATAATCATAATTAAAAGACCACTGGGAACACTTGGATGAAAAGATCAACTGTGTGGAACTTTTAGAATTCTTTCTGGATTCTTTGAGTCAGAATGACACATTTCTGTGTGAGGACCCAACAAGTTGAAATTTTTAGAAGCTCTGGAGAAGCATTCCTGGAACACACAGCACCTACATTTAAAGCTTTCTCCAACACCACTAGGTAGCACTGCCCTTTTGTGTTAGCATTTTTCTTTTCAGCAGTCATTAAACCCGTCGGGGTGTCGACACGAACCCCGTCCGTTTGCTGAACCCGTTGTGCCTCAGCGTTAACTGACCCTGCAGCTTCGCTGATCTGAGATCTTCGCTCTTCAGCTGCAGCAGAGGAGCGCCAACGCAGGAGACGGATGATGCGCGGTCCGTGTGGGGCGGCGGAGATCTGTATGCACCACACAAACAGCTCCTCCTCCCACCGCCCTGACACACACTCCTCCTCATCTCTGGACAATAATAGAGCGCTAGCCTGGAGCACCTGCTGCCTCCCTCGTGATGCAAAAAGTTCACGTACTCATGTGTTTGGAGAGGGATGTATATCCTGGTTCAGTTTTTCAGTTTAGAACCAGATTGAGATTAAATTACCTCCTCTATAATCTCTAATCTCATTTGAACAGATCAGATAAAAGAGGCCAAACAAATGTTTTTCTTCAGAGATCATGTGGATGTTTGATTGAAGACACATGCCGCGTGATGGTACATTCACACCAGGCATAGAAACCAATCTCCTTAAGCAACCACTTTTAATAAAAAAAAATAATTTAAACACATAAATATGTGCGTTTCAGGCTTCCGCATGAAAAACCTTTCACTACGCAATTGATCTTATTCCGTTTTAGCACTCTACATACAATATGCACTACCATTGGATGCGCAAAAAAATTAAAACCGGTTGAACTTCGACCAATCAGGGACTTGGATTAAGTAGTGACTTATGGGTACCATCTGTGAGTACATGCGCTAGTGTCAGGTAGTGACAGACACATTGTTGAACGCCACACGCATGCCTGTTGTTTCCAGACTTACCATTAGGCAAAGGTAGGCGATTGCCTGGGCCCCTCTTACACCTTAGGGGCCCCATACTTAATAAAAAAAAAAAATCTGCGCCTTTTATCATCTAACTGTGTCATGCAGAACACCAAATCACTGAAATAATATTAAACCACTGGAATGTTTCGTCCTCCACCAGCTCTTCTGCCACAACAGGATAATTGCATAACTTGTTCAAAAAGATTTCTGTGTAAAATTACAACTTTTTAAATCATAAATATATGATTTTGGTTGTCTCATTTTTTAATTTATTCTTATATATTTATCTTTTTACTTTCATGGTGGCCCTCATACTCCATCGTAAGAAAAGGGACAGAAGAGGAGGGAAAAGGCAAAAGGAGGGAGGGGCAGAAAATGGTCATTTTGAGAATTTTTTTAATAATAAACTGTTCTGTACTATTATTTTAAATATATTTGCTTATTTTTGCCTTATTGAGTAAAACCTAACTGAAATGATGAATAGAACAACTGCAGAGGGGCCCCATGTTTTTGTTCCCCCCCAAACTACTAAGTCCGCCACTGGGTGTTGCATGGCATCATTTTGTTGAAAGCTAAAAAAAAGATTGGGCTTGAGATGTGAATGAATCTGTGGCTGCCATACTGTTCTAAAAAGTGAGCCCATGCGAGCCCCCAGCTGGGCGTCGTCTGGCAAATTTGCAGACTAAAATCTGTCCACTCATCAGCCTCTGATTCTACTTTAAAAGCCAACTGATGAATCAATCAGCAGCAATCTGCAGCTTTCTGTTTCAGGTAAACACAGTCTAAACTTAAATCCAATATTAAAGTGCTCAGATGAGGCCGGTACAATAAACTCTGGAAACAGGGGGGGAGGTGCACCTGAGGAGAAATCGAAGGAAATGCCATGAAATGCTCCAGGAAAATAAAGCAAAGAAGAAAGTGAGGAGAGAAGGAGAAAAAACATAAAAAGGAAGAGGTGTGATGGAAACACCTGAGCGTTGAATAGTGTGCACGCTTATCTCTGCCGGACAGACAGCTTTAATAACATCCCTGAGCAGAATGCATCACTGTTCTTTCCTGCTGCAGACCGACGGGAATCTGTCAAACTTCTCTTTCCTGGTTACAAAACCTGTCAGGATGATAAAAGTGCTGCTACGCCTCCCTGAACAACTCCTTCCTGTTTAGCTCCACGTTGCAAAGGAAAAGCTGGGAGGCGGAGGCTTGGAAGGCTTTGTTCAAAATCACTACCTGATTTACCTGAACATGCTGAGCGTGCTCATTTATCTCATGCAGCGCGGCATGCATCAGCTCCGCTGGGGAAGATGTCTGCAGGAGTTACAGCCAAGCAACTAAAATGCATCCTACCTATTTAGTTCTGATTGATATCTAAAAAAAAAAAACTCTAAAGAAAGTCGTTTGATGTCGTTTGCCTGTGAAATCGGCAGGATTTGTCCACTGCAGGCTCCAACAGCTGATTACACCGTAATGAACTCCAAAGAGGATTTTACTCAAACGTGTCATTTCTCCTTTTGAGACTTTTGGACCCATTTTCCTTTCTATAGTTGTCACCTTTAAATAAAAACAAACTATTCTCCACTTTTAAAAGTAAAATGAAGTAAATCCAACATGTTATTTTTGATTATCTTTCCTGTGTTTCTGATCGGAATCATCAACAGTTCTGTAACCTGAGTATTAAAAACAAATAATATCCTTACCGTAAAAGAGACGGGCAGAGCTAACCGCTAATGCTACAGCTATCAAACAAAGTTAGTGGCAGCATAGCTTCAGCTTTCTGCTCTATAGGTGGCGCTCCACTTTTTTGCAACGTTAGCTTCAAGCACAATGAAAACTACAGCAGATACGTCTAAAGTCATCCAGGTTTGGAGCTACCTTTAGGTTAAGTGAGGTTAAGTCGATGCTGGTTGGTGTTCTGGTGTTAGGCTGCAGTACCTACTTTAAACAGTAGGTGTCAGAGGGACATAGTTCCTTTGAAAAACTACAATTGAATTCATTAACATTGGAGTTGATAACAACAATGAATACACACTCTTTGAATTATTTTAACTCTTTGACAGTTCACAGAATGAGCATAATTCCTGCCAAATTACTAGCATAATGTTAACTTATGTGAAGTTTCGATAACTTAGTAAATATTTTAAAATGGTAAAATGTTGCATATCCATGCAAAGCTGCTTTCCTACCTGCCAGAATCTGCTGGTTTGCTTTAAATGTGTAACTTTATAATTGTAAAGTATTGTGTAACAGAGAAAAGCTGCTTTTTTTCTTTTTAGATCAGCTGGTGTACGTTAACTGCGTAAAAACTTTACAACTGTGTAAAGTTACAAGTGCTGTATATCAAAGAAAGGAGACTTTTCTCCACTTGAGGATCAGAAGGGTTACTTTGATTGAGTAGAAATGTTACAATTATAAAGTGTTGAGTATCATCGCAAAACTACTTTTCTGCGCATTCGAATCCACTGGTTTTTACTGATTGCGTAAAAACACTACAACTGAAAAGTGTTGCAAATTAGTGCAAAGCTGCTTTTCTCTGCGTCAGTATCAACTGGTTTATTTTTATTAGATAAAAACACTACATTTTTAAAGTATCAGAGCAAAGCTGCTTTTCAACACATTAAAACCAGCTGCTTTACGTTAATTGCGTAAAAACACTACAACTGTAAAGTGTTGCATATCAGTGCAAAACTGCTTTTCTACGCGTTGGAATTAGCTGGTTTACATTAATACCATAAAAAGTTTACAGTTGTGAAGTGTAGCATATCAGAGAAAAGCTGCTTTTATCTGCGTCAGATTAAAGTGGTTCATTTGTATTGCATGAAAACACTAATTTGCAAAGTGTTGGGTATCAGAGCAAAGCTGCTTTTCTACGCGTTGGAATTAACTGGTTTACATGAATACCATAAAACATTTTACAGTGGTGAAGTGTTTCATATCAGAGAAAAGCTGCTTTTCTCCGCGTCAGAATCAGCAGGTTTACGTTAATTGCATGAACACTTTATAATTGTAAAGTGTTGCATATCAGAGAAAAGCTGCTTTTCTCTGCATCAGAACTGATTGGAATTACATTAATTGCATTAACAGTTGATTAGTTCCGGTGATTTAAAGAATGTCAATTCTGGAGCTGAAGCTTTGGTGTTAAAGCTGCAGTCTGGCCCACTTTCTCCTCAGTGAGTGGTCTTGCATGCAAACAAAGCTGAGCACCACAGTAAACTGTTTGAAGATGAGGAAGAACTGAAGAAAAAATAGAATAAAACTCAAAGAAACACAGGTTGACCGAGTGCAGCTGATCAGAGAGTCCAGCTAGACTCTCGCTGTGGGTGCTGCTTGGGGAATACGGGCCTCACTGTGTACCACACCAACATCAGACAGTCAAATAGCAGGTTGGAGAGACACAAAAGCAGAACTTCACACAACGAGACAGACGCCTCCGACGGTTACAGCCAACTGTTCTGGGAGCGTTTGTCGCAGTCGCAGGCAAAAAAGGTTTGGGGTGTGAAGCAACTGAACCCCCCCTTAGTGTTCACACACTAAACATGTTCCCAAACCCAGCTGGGCTGGAGGATAAAGCTTGTCTAGAAAGACAGGTGTGGAAGTGAACGCTCACCTTGAGTGGCGATGAAGTGGTTCGACCGCTGGTAACCCTGCGTGATGGAGAAAAGACAAACCGTGAGTTTACAGCGACGGCAAGAGGCGGCATGAAATATGAGTTGATGATTGCAGCTCTGCTTTTTTACCACTTTCAACTGGACATTGCAGACTTTGTTCATGTGCAAAAGTTAGAAATCATCTGTTGTTTTGGATTGTTTCATAAAACTTCCCATTTTGCTCCCACTAAACAAATTAGTGCCAAATTTAAAAGATCGCAGGAGGTAGAAATCCTCTAAGCACAAAATCTTTAACATACTGTAACTTTTTAACCATAAACACAATCAACGTAATTCCAGAACATTCTGCTAGAATTACGTTGATCGTGATAATGGTTGAAACGTTACAGAGCAAAAACACTGGAGCTCAGGTGTTAAAGTGTTAAAACATCAAGCTTTAAACCAAATATGAATTTATGTACAGACTGTTTTCTAGGCCGCTTTTAATGTTTGTTTCTTCCTTTTCTGTTTATTAAAACTGTGTGGGAGGGTTGTTACATAAAATCATCTGTTTTTGAATCTTTTTTTTTTTTTTTTAAGCTTAAATTAGTGTATAATTAGGGGTGTGTTTTTTTTCCTAGGTAGGTGGGTGGACCCGTGGGTACACTCAGAAAACCTCTCAGAGTTATTATAGCTTCTGCACTCCAGGCTTTATGTTCATATAATCATTGATGTCACCCAGAAGATTCTGGGTAATCAGTCCACTTCATCGTTTTCTGTGATTTATACATGAAGAAAACAACACTTAGATGAACACCTTCATGCTTTTTTTATTTTATTTGACAATGGTGGTTTGATAAATGAAAAAAAATAAATAGTCTGAATCATTCCTTTGATTCAGCATTTGGAAAACCAACAATGACTTGAATGGGATTGTCATTTTGTCACTGACTGCTGAGTCAAGCTAAAGTGGTTTGCTGCCACCTTTAAAATTGCTTCTAGTCAGAAAAGCCCCCTTTTGAACTGGGTTAGTGTTGTCTTCTTGGGAGGTTTGTCTACCTCTGACGGGGGTAGACAACTGAAGCGGGGGTTGGTTCTACAGAAAATCAAAACAGACACGGTACTGCACACAGGTGCAGAGGTATGGAGCTAAATTAGGGCCAATATTATCTGAAACCCCCCCAAAAAACAAATATTGGTGTTTGGCCAAAAATTGTTTAAAATGTTCAAAACTTTTTGCTATTCTAAAATAAACTTCATTAATTTCAACTTCAAATGTTCAAATTTTTAGGTTTCAAAATTTAAAATTTTGATTTAAACTTTTTTTTTCGTTTTCAAATCTGAAAATTTCAGTTTCAAAACTTTTGGTCCCGTGGTGGCACGTTGGGCGGGGCTAGCACAAAGGACCAATCAAAATTGACGAGGGTGGTAACCTCAGTCCCGGTGCATTCACTGACTATGAGGACTTGGATAATTACGGTCATAAAATAGCTGTATTGTCTGTACTATCAAAGTCTGAAGTTGCCCCAAGACGGGCGATATGAACATCGCTTTTAAAACAATAGCTACGTTTAAAACTCTCACATAAAAAAAAAAAAAATCAATATAAATAAAGTTTAGCATGAAATACAACAGGGGTTTATACTCAATAAATCCCTGTTGTGACAGTAAAATCTGCCCAACACTAGAGGCTCTCAGCCCACATCTGTTTGATCAGCTGTTAGACAAGACAAGTAAAAAAAAAAAAAAACTAATAATAAAAAAAATAAAACTCTCACATTCACTCAAGTTTTTATGACCATTTTTGTTCTCTATGTACAAAACATGTGCACAATGATTGTGTGTTTCCAGATAAACCAAGTCAAACGTGGACGAGTCGGGACTCAGATTCAGTGAAACTCACCAAACTCTTAAGTTTTCACAACCAGAAGTAACAAGGCGTGTGTTACCAGCTAAACCAGGTCGAACTTTGACCAATCAGGGAGAGGCGGAAGTACTCCTGGAAGTCAACCAGTAGCATCACCCAGGGGAAGGGTGTAGAGCTCACCAAACTCAGAGCTGGTTTATCTGGCAACCCAAGCATGGCAACAAGCCGAATGACATCTGCATGTGTTTCTCAAATAACGAAAACCAAAAATGATGTCTAATCCATATCCAGCATTGAAAGGACGCTAGCAATGGACCAAACTTTTTTTCTGGTTAGTGTTCAATTCACAAAATTTGAGCCGCTTCTACATTTCATACTTTGTGTGTGAACACCACCGGCTAAACCAGCGTTCTTGAACCCGCCTGGTGTATACATAACATTAGATCGCGATGCACTGAAATTGTTTAAAAAAAAGAATAATTTCAGGTAATTAGTGATATCACTCCAATTAAAAGTTCTCATTCAATTTTATTGTCTTTGTGTTATCAGAAGTAGCTTTGTTATCTTTTTCTATCAGACAAATCATCACACACCCACCGCTGTGCTTCACAATTGGCTGGAGGTGTTGCTACAATTTTTGTTTTTTTAGCTATTGCTATTTATTCTGTTTTTAACTTCAATGACCTTTATCAACAATTGAGTTTTTTTAGATTTTTACAATCAATCAGATGACTTTAAAAAGAGTTTTGAATCCAAAGTTTATCTTTTGCACATGAGTGAACGTCCATCTCTTTTAGAAACACGAGGATGCCTGGCAGGACAAGGCCGTCAGGCTGCAGCCAGAAGCTGGGATTACATTGCAAAGAGAACCGCTGTTAACTCTGGCTGTCTGTGAGCCGGTCATTACATGCAGGGGGACAGCCGCCTCTCAGAGATGCAGAGTTTTGCATGCAGCCAGGGCGGCCGCTCAAAGGTGGACTGACGTGTGTGAAGGATCTTCAGCTTTGGGAGTAATTCTACCTGAGTGACACTGACTGATCAGGCTACTCCCCTCTGCTCTGACTGGCATTACTGCTGTTATGATACAGTGTGCAGGGCCTGGAAGCCTATTAGCAGCGTCCTGGCCCTCCACCAGGAACAGCCGTGCGCTGAATGCCAAACAGCAAATCAAGATAGATCCCTGCAACCCCCGTCTGGAGCTCCTCTCTCATCACTCATTGCTTTTGCAGCTGCTGTATGCAGTCAACATTTGTGCAAATACCGCACACACACACATCACACACGCTTCTGCATTAGACACACACGCACAACTCAGTGGGGCAGCAACACAAATTACATTCCATAACTGTCATGCCGCAGAGAGGAGCGGAGACGGATGGGCATCGCTGTGAAAGAGTGCGGCGACCCTCGTTCCAACCAGCCTCGGATGCCGACGCTCTCCTGCCTGTCACCGTGACAACCGTATTTTCCAAAAGCAGGCAAGCAGAAAAACATCAAGCGATGTGGATTTGAAAGGAAAGGAAACTGAAGCATGCACAGTCATACGAGACACAAGGAGCTCGTGGGCTCCGTCAAAAAGGAAAACAAGTCGTGTTTTGGGAAATTTGTTTGCTTCAACCACCAGCCGGCTGACAAGGAGAGGCTGACCTTCACATATGCGAGGAAATCAGCTCATATTCGCCAAGCATCTCAGAATCACTTTGGCACTTTTGGAAAAATGGTTGTTATCATGGATGAGAGCGCTGAGGGACAGCGAGGAGCGTCCCCCTTCTCTCTGTTGAAGGGGCTCCATCACACCGAGGCAGACTCTTCCTCAGCACCACCGGAGAATGAAAGGATAGATTTCATGAACTTTAATGTTAAAACTCTAAATTATTTTTGTTTCACTATCATAAAAATGTTCATTTAAATTGAGTTTTTCTTGAAGCTTTTTTCACACAGCAACAACAAATCAAACTCGGCCTGACTTTAATTGGCAATAATCATGTTCAGTTTTTTTCAGTTTACTTATACTTTTCTAATCCATGTATTAATTAATATGTAATATTTCTGTTTTTGTCATCTTTTTATTGCATTATTCCATTATTTTTAATGCTTTCAATCAATCAAATCAAATCACTCCAAAAAATACAGTTTTACACTTGATATAAAATGTGACATGTAAGAAAAATATAGAAATCTGCAGATAAAATGACCCACATTGCTCTAAATTTACAATTACTCTTTTAAAAACAAGTCATTAGTCTCAATAGAATGTTTAGAATTTGTGTTTTTTAGATCCCTGAGCCTAAAAACCCAGAAAAGTTACATCTATGTCTCCTCTAACTGTAGAAAATCAAATCAGGTTTGGTCCACAGATGGAGGCGATGGAGCCGCGGAGGCGCCTAAAAGGTAACTCCAATTTCGTGTTCAGGCTAGTTACTCCTACGAAGAGGATCATATGATGCAAGAGGAGCTTATTTGATTTCATGAGCATATATTGTTTCATTGGCAACATTTCAGTATTGTATTATAGCATGAAAGCATGGAATTAATAAATCTTTTTTAAATTAATCTTTACATAAATCT
Source organism: Oryzias melastigma (assembly GCF_002922805.2). Classification (NCBI taxonomy): domain Eukaryota; kingdom Metazoa; phylum Chordata; class Actinopteri; order Beloniformes; family Adrianichthyidae; genus Oryzias; species Oryzias melastigma. Next base: position 18,272 of record NW_023422400.1, read on the forward strand.
GTTCAAATGTGCCGTTATGTTTCTGAGACGATAACAGCTTTAGTTTGACACACTGATTCTGAAGACATGATATGTGAAGGCGACTGGGTTTCAATACAGAAGTTATAGTGTAGATGTTTGAAGGTCAGGCCTTAACTTCAACTTTGAGTCTATTATAAGTGTTTCAAATCATTACCTTTCTGAAATGCAACGGTCAATTCAAACTATCATACCCTGAACCTCTTTTGGTATTGGTATGATCCAGGTTTGGTCCTAGCATGATCCTGTTTTGGTACTGGCATGATCCAGGTTTGAACTCTTTCTGAGCCAGCTCTCTCTGATGGTCCTCTTAGTTTGTCAGGTGTAAAATCTAAACGAAACTCTTGTTTGGACTGAAGAAAGAAATCTGGCTGTCTAGAGAACTTGCACATGAAGTCTGGTGCAGTTCACTTCAGTGTGAATGCAGGCAGACTTTCAACAGACTAAATACTTACAATATACAGACAAAAAACAGGCCACTGTGTTAATCTGAAGAAGTTGGAACAACAAAAATGTTTGAAAAAAATGTCCGTTGGGAAAAGTAACGGACACCTATTTACTTATTCGCATTTGAAAGTTAGAGGACAAATATGACTAGACACTTGTCTATTTCTTGGTCAGAACTTGTTTTCATAAACACTGTCCCATTCAAAGCAGAATTTAAACTTCTATATGGCTTGATGTTTTTCCTAAAATGATTGTTTGTAAAAGATAATTAAACCAGATGAAGGGCCAGGAGTGAGACCTTACTGTGGTGTTGGGTCCTACTGTCCCAAAGACAAGGTTTGAACCTGAAAGTGTCCAGTCATTTACACAACTTCAAAATGTTATTTCTCAAAACATAACACTTACATTTGTATTTTTCCTCATCTTGGTGTATTTTCAGTTTAATTTAGTTTAGATTGTTAAATTAAAGAGTTTAAATGTCTTGAAACTTAGAGAAAAACCCTTTCAGGAGTACTTTCTTAATCACTTGTTCACATTTTTGGTAAAAAAAAAAAAATACAAAAAAATAGATTGATAAAAGAGAGAAAAGCAACCAACTATTTTATGTTCATGAGCAGGAAGATCCAATTCAGTCAGGTTTTTTTTACATGGAATCAATTAGAAGAAAAAGTTAAAAAACAAACTGTGATATAATGGTTCCTTAGCTGATTTTTCTGGTGTTTGATTATCTCTTCTTTTCTGGTCTCATTCTGAGATGCTTGACAATATGGCCTCTAACCCTGTGGCACAATGTCCTTTCATGTGAAAGCCTTTTCCCCAAACTTCAAAGTCCCAGCATACATTTGCACTCTTATTCCATGTGGGAGCCCGAGCTCCCACCTAACCTCAGCTTGCTGCCTCAAAAGCATACCGGGAGCTTGATCTCACACTGGAATTCCATGTGAGCAGTTGACCACGGATGAAAAACGTGATGGATAAAAGTGGAAAAGACTCAGCAGCTCAAAGAGAGCAAGCACAGGAAGCTCAGCGGGAAGGAGATGGGGCGGCTGGCAGGAACACCAAGAGGGGCAGCTTTAGGAGCGGAGAGTCGGTGGAAAAAGAAGAGAAGCAAGGTACTTACTTCCCTGTTTATCCGAATCTAAGAGATGCCAAAAAAAGGTGTGGAAAAGTAGAGAGAAATGAAGAAAACAGGAAGGAAACAAGAGCGAGTTAATGTGGTTACAGAGAGGAAGAAGAGGGTTATGAAGGAGTTGAAGAGCAGTTCACCTGTGGAGAGAACACTGGTAAAAAACCTGAGACCCAACAGTCACAATAATTTGCTTTTCCGGAGTTTTATTCCCTGAAAGAATCTGAACAGTTTGACCCTTTTTGAATAGTCCCTAAACACCTCAAAATACATCCCTGTCACTTACTGGGTGAGAAGTAACCCATAGTCACATGAATCCATAAAGGGCTTGACTTGAACAGGTGCTGCGGGTTGTTGTGCTGTCTGGACAACAGTGTGGCCCCATATTGATGGGAGTGCGGGTGTCTTGCAGTCATGAAAATAGATAGTACCATTGTTGTACGCAGGGTAAGTGTATCGTAAAGTGTTTCGGAGGAAAATGTAAGTTACACCTACACCAACACATTCCCGTCATCACATGTTGACGTTTGGTTAAGGTCCCTCCTTTTGACACATTTTGATGTTTTGGCTGTCCCTAACTCGTCGCTTTTCGATATAGTGACTGTTCCTATTAAATAAATCACGGGTCCTCAACCTCCAGGCCACAAACCAGAACCAGTCCAGTACCACGACACATAGCGCAACAATACCCAAACCCAGTACCAGTACCCCACACCGGACCAGATGCAGTACCGGACCCAAACCAGTACTGGGCACAGTACTGGACATGAACCAGTACCAGTACTGGGTTAGGGTACCGGCACTGGATGCGTCCCGAGGACCAGTGCGCATACGGTACCGCCTCCCAATTTTACGATAGACTCCGAAAGCCTTCAGAAGGAATTTCTTACAGCTGTAGAGCTTAAAGGCCACCAAAACAATGCAAAAAATTTCATCTGGGCTCCAAGTCCAAAAGTCCCAAACTTTTTTGTTAACTTTTTCCAGTATGTGGGAAAGACAACAACACATTTTAGCCTTAGGAAGTAACTTATATCCAGCCAACAAAGCCAAGTAGGCCCCATGTGGTTTAAAAGTGGGCAAATGATGTGGAGCATGCTAGCTTGCTACAAAGAAGCTTGCTAGCATACTAGCTCAATACAGAGGAGCTCGCTAACTTGCGACAGCAGAGCTCACTAGCATGCTACAGTTGTGCTTGCTAGCTCGCTACAGAAGAGCTCACTAGCATCCTACAGAGGAACTCACTAGCATGCAAGAATGGAGCTCACTAGCTCCACCTGCATGCTACGCTGTCCACCAATTAGCTGGCTAGCGTAGCAAACTGACCCACTGAATCCCCACTTAGGTCAACGTGAGCAAACACAGGTGGGGCCACAACAGAAACTGTGGACAAACCCAATTGGGGCTCACTTTTAAACCATGTGGGGCCCACTCGTCTTTGCTGCCTGGGTACATGTCTTGTTACTAACTGCTCATGTTTTTTCAATGTGATTTTTCCGCACACAAGATATAATAAACATTTCTTCATTTTTAACTTTTTTATTAAAAGAAAAACACTAAGGGACAGTGTCATTACTAGAAAAAAAAGAAAAACGACCTTAAAAAGGAACAAAAAAAAAGTTGCCTTTTTTGTTTTAGTCCATTTTGTAAAGTGTTCTTAAAGAAAAATCAATCCATGAAGTTTCAAGGAATCGATTGTGCATCTTGTAAGTGGAGATGATTTTAAATCCCGCTCTAGCTCATCTGCCAACCACGGACAAAGCGATGTTCTGCAGATTTGGCACAGAGCTTCTCCCTGTCCCCCCCATCTTTAATAAAAACGAAAAAACATGAATCTAAACTTGAATGTGAATGAGTTCTGAGGACAGAAGGCTTTTTTATGTTTAACCTTTAAAATAAGCTGAAGTTTAATTAATTCCATGCTCAGTCTCTTTTGTGTAAAATTGAAAGCATTTCTCAGTACGCATGTGAGCCAGAGGTCCTGGTATGACGTGTATGAAAATACGTGTGTGGGGGGTGGGGGGTTGTCGATGACACAGTTGAGGACACAGAGGTCCGGCGTTGATTTGCTGAGTGGAATTCCCTTCAAGGAGACTCTGACGGGCAACTCAGGAACAATTAAAGGACTGTTTTCCAAAAGAAGCTGCTTCATTTGGCCAGGTTTGTTTAAAGGTGAACTGCTGATTTTCTCAGGATGTGTGTCTTTCTCTTCTGACCCCTTAAGGTTTGCCTTTTTTTTTTTAAATAGTGAGCATGGTTTCGGAATTGCTTTTCAAATCCAGGGCATCAGATAGTCCAACACCATCTTGTTTTCTAGTGGTTAGGGAGGAATTCGGATATATCCCAGAACTTATTATTAGCACGCTACACGTTAGCTATATTTGAAGCGTTAGCCACGTTAGTATATTCAGATTAACACCAAACCTTGTTTGCACATAAAAGTAACAGAATAGCAACGCTAAAACAAATGTTACTGTGATTATGCTAAGTCCCAACCTGGTTAGTTACACATAAAATAAACGCAGTTCAATGCCGCTACATGTTAGCCACGTTAGCGTATCCAAAATAACACCTAACCTTGTTTGAAACACATAAAAGAACAGAAAGATAATGCTAAAACAAACATTACTGTGACTACGCCAAGTCCTAACCTGGTTAGCAACAGTTAAATCAAACACAGTTCGATGCTGCTACATGTTAGCCACATTAGCGTATTCACAATAACACCCAAACTCGTTTGTAACAAGTAAAAGAACAGAATGATAACACTAAAACAAACATTGCTGTGATTAAGCTAATACCCAACCTGGTTAGAGACAGTGAAATCAAACTCAGTTCAACATTGCTACATGTTAGCATTTTAGCATATTCTCAATAACACCCAAACTTGTTAGTAACATGTAAAACACATTACTGTAACACTTAAATCAAACACAGTTCAATGCCGCTACATGTTAGCCTTGTTAGCACATTTACAAAAACACCTAACCAAACATTTTAACAGAGCGCCATGTCCCTCTCAAAGTCCTATACTGAACTTCATCTTTGTGGTTTTCCTTTTTTCAGGTAAAGGCAGTGGGTGATTATGTTTTTTATCTATATATATATATATTATGCGCTAGTACAAATTTTCCTCTTTTATTTTTTATTCATGTCCTTTTCTGTCACAAGCTATTACAAAATTACTTTGGTAGCACATCACTCCCAAGTCTGAACATCAGTCGCCTCACTTCTGGCTCACGTTATTAGACTTTCAAATGAACCTGAAAGTCAGGAAAGTTACCAAGTGTAAGCTAACTGGGCGTGCAGGTGAGTCTTAAAACAATAAATCTGGATCAACAACAGAAAACAGCAAAGATGGCCTGCTTACATCTATGTAGTTGGCGTTAACGTAATCGGAGCTGGGGTCG
>NW_023422401.1:0-1425 GCF_002922805.2 Oryzias melastigma
ATTTCTGCATTTTTCTATTTTAATTTAAACTTATTTATGATTGTATAGCAGTCCTTTGGTATTCCGCAGTTCATTTTTTGCAGTTTTTATCCTTTATTAACAGTGAACTGTACTCTGCCTCCTGATTGGCTGTAGACCATTGTCAATCTTTTCCATACTGAATTATACTAAATGTGTTCAGTTTGACAAATTTACATACATCTTCAATCACGATTAGATTTTTGTTTTCATTTTATAATATAATACTGAATTTGCTTTTCTGTGACATTATGAACTTTTATAGTTAAAACAAGAAAAAAAAGTGAAAATGTTCATGTCTGAGAAAAGTGGATAAAGTGGTAATAATTGTATAAAAAAAGATGAATACTTCACAGAGTTTGTCAGTTAAAACAAGAAAAATAATGTGAAAATAATGTGAAAAAGGTTCATGTCTGAGAAAAGTGGATAAAGTGGTAATAATTGTATAAAAAAAAGGTGACTATTTCTCAGACTTTGTCTATCATGTTTTTTTTAATGCAACTCCCATGAATGCTGAGGGACTCCTCACGGAATGGATTTTGATAATATATAGTAGTGTTTTACATAGTTATTATGGTTATCAGCAAGAATTTGTGTATTAGCGTTTTTTCAATGAATAAATACATTTATCATGGATATAATTAACCCAAGATCAGTTGGAAAATACCTTATAAATTTGACATGTATGAGGCCAACTACACTTTACATCTACATTATCTGACACACTGCAGTCTAAGGAAGAATAAGGAAAGAGACTTTTGCTTTCGCCAATATTTAAAAAAAAAAAACCTTAAGGATTCAGATGAAAATCAAAAACTTATGACAAACTCTACTAAAAAATTGTGTTTTTAATATGATTTTGTCATTTTTTCAGTTGACAGAGGAATAATAAAGAAAATGAAGCTCAAAATTGCATTCATGAGTGTTTCTTTATTTAAACTGTAGTGAATTAAGATTAAAATCTGTTAAAAAAAAGATTGTATTTGTGACAGAAAACATGCTAGGCGTGCCTCACGCTCCCTGCTATGAGCTCTCAGCAATGAGGAAGGGGAAGGGGGGTGGGGTTTTCAGCATCAACAGACCCACCCACAACTCAGAGGTGAGTTTCTAATGAAATCCTGTCGCTCTGAAGAAACTGTGCCCTAGAAAACTACACTTTTTAAAATTATTTTGGCTAAAAATTGTCAAATTATATATTAAAAAAATACTGGGAGCATATTTACAATCAATTAAAAGATGATCAGAGTGAAACTTTATAGATGAATGTAGTCCAACCACAGCTGTAAAACCCCCTCTCCAACACTTCATACTCACTGATGACCATCTTGAGGCACTGTGGGTTGTCCTGGATCAGCGGCTCGCCCTGTACAGTCTTGGAAAGGAACGTTTTGGAAACCAGAGGAAAAC
>NW_023422402.1:0-1425 GCF_002922805.2 Oryzias melastigma
AAGGAACTATGAGATCTCTAATATAGGATGGGGCCACACCATTCAGACATACATTCAGCAATGTATTGCATATTGGTGAATAACCACTTTAAAGTGTTGCTTACCAACGGAAAGCCGCTTTTCTCTGCAGATCAGCTAATTCATGTGTAAGGAGTTGCATTATGTCGGAGCATTGTGAGTTTTAACAGAAAACTTTGCTTTTGGACTTCCTTCCGGCTAATGATTTCCAGTCGCCATCTTGTCTGCAACCAGGTTCCACTCCAAAAATCTGTTGGTTTATGGTTGCACTTGACTACGTTTTGACAACTCACCAAAATGTCAAGCAAGCTGAGAAAATTTGAAAAATATCTTAAAACCTTTTTTTTAAAAGTCCTGTTTTTTTTACACACGTTCACAAAAAAAAACACTTTCCTTAAAAATAAATGTCACAAATGTCTCAAACTTGTATTGAACTGTTGTCAATTTAGATTCAACAAGTTAGGTCGAGCAAGAAAGGTGAGACAGCCAATAAAATTAATTTAAAGTTAATGTTTGGGATGTCTTTGTATGTTGTAACTGTTAGAATTTAACTCTAAAAAAGCAACAAAAAAAAAAAGTTTTGTTTTATTCATGAAAAACCCTAAAAAACATATTTACTAAATGATTTACTTCTATTTTTTTAAATCCTGTTATTATATTTTTGACTTATATTTGCAGTGCAATAAACGTATATGTTGTTGGATTTTAAATATTGACTTGATTGTTTGTTTATTACCTTAAAGCAATATTTTATGGCCAGTTTGAAGTTACACACAAGGTTAAGAGAAAAGAAAATTTTATACCTGAAGACGTTCAACAGGAGATTAAGATTAAAAAACAAAGTTGTGGGTTTCAACAAAGTGTTGTTCATTATTTTTTTTTTTCTTTTCTCACAGAATACTATTTTAGCATTGAAACTGGCGGTGTAGGACTCCAATATGCAGAAGACCCAAAAGTTTAATAAATAAATCTAAAATAATACAGTATTATTTTACTCTTGATAGAGGAACTGAATCTATTCATGCATAAATAAATGATTAAGTGTTCTGGTTATTTGGCAAAATATGTTTGAGGTAGCATGATAGATAGATCTGTTATTTTACGAAAATATTTTTTATATATTGTCTTGCAAAAGGTAGGAAAAATCCTTTGAAGTTTCTGAATAAAATGCATAAAAACATGACGCTCTGGAAAAGAAAACTGAGTATTTTTGTTTATTTGATGGCTCAAAAGGACCTCAAAATCCTTGAAAATTAAACGTTTTCTGTGTTTTATTCATAGGAATCTGCAGAATTCACATTGTCCTTGTGTGTTATTTAAAGGTCACAGGAAAGTCTTTGAAGAAGAAAACAGAAAGTTTTATTTTCATTTCCCCCGTAAATTATAAATTTGTTCACATATTAACAT
>NW_023422403.1:0-1425 GCF_002922805.2 Oryzias melastigma
AGCCGGCTTTATTAGCCAAATAGTGAAGTTTCACTTTACCACTTGGAAAAATACACGTTATTTATGTATTTTTAGCTATTAAGTAATGCCTTATTTGAAACGATTCAAGCTGTATTGTTTCTTTTTCTTAATTAAAAAAGTTTCATTTGTAAAATGTAGCTTTTAAAATTTACAATAATTGAATTATAAAAGTGTGATATTTTTCTTTACATAAAAATTTCCATGTATTTTATTTTAGACAAAAGTTTCTTTCAAAATAAGATACACCCCGTGTCAAATAACAAACCTAATATTTATTCAAAACGCCAGCATTTTTCTTTAAAGCCAAAGTGCCATATTAGAGAGATGAAAGATGTTCTGGTGCCACAAGCTGAAACCTCTGGCCTATTCAAACCTTAAAACAAAAATTATAAAATTATATACATATATTTATGGTCCTTTATGGCAAAACGGTTCTATTCACATTTTCTCTATTAAAGAATATTGCAATGATACTGTAACCATGCAATTTTGTTTTAACCCAACATGTATTTTTTAGATATATTAAAAAAAATATATTGAGTTACTACTGTACAGTATTATCTATTATTTGAAGAAGAGTTTGTGTTTATTTAAAATAAGGCTGACCTTTTTCTGCAAATGGAATACAACTTTATGTGGATTATATATAACGGGATCCTAATGAGAAGAAAAGGAACGTTGTGTATTTGTTTCATGTGTTATTCATAGTCTTGATGTATTTAAAAAAAAACATTGATAAAGTAGGATCAATCACTTGATGCTGTTTAATATATCATGCTGATGATTTTCCCTTGAGTTGGTTAATGTCAGCATGATTTATCGTGATGAAAAGCTGCCTTTCTTCCCTCTTTGCAGAGTCTGCCTCTGGTTCTGGTTCCGACTCTGAGCAGGAGAGACCCAGATCAGTCAGCAATGCCTCTGGCAGTGCCAGCGACAGTGATGGGGAGCGCGACGATGACGACGATGAAGACGGCCAGGAGAGAGGAAAGAACAGCATGAACAAGGTTGATTTCTATTGTCATGTCACTTAGAAAATGTAAATAAATACGTTTCTTAATGTGTTTTTATCTTTACTTTTCCATTTTAAAATGTAAAAGCTTATAATCGACTGTACGGAAAAAAACACAAGCTACACAATGATACAAATGCATCTTACAGGATCAAATGTGTTCATTAGGCACAGCAGGTTTAGCATCTTATGTAGGATAAAAGGTTGTTGTAGTTTTTCTTTTTAAAAGTCTAGTCTCTGATCATCTTTTGATTTATTGTAAATGCGTTCCCAATCATATTTTCATTATGATTATGCTGTTTTTAGCCTTAGGAAAAGAGTTGTTTTCTAGGATGTAGTTTCTTCAAAATGCAGTTGGTCACTTGAAATTCACCTTTGATTTGTAGGCAGGACTT